>NC_045767.1:125272929-125575959 GCF_008692025.1 Phocoena sinus | reverse complement strand
CAATATTTAACAAAGAAATTTCTAAATTACTTTTGCTAGGTATTATTTGTTTAATATGTTAGTACTCAATTTTTATTTATCTAAAATAACTCTACAAACGTTTTAAAGCCCTTATAAAAAATACATATAACAACTGTTTTAATTACATAAATTGTTTTAATTCTCGGAGAAAAAAATAAGTACTTCTATCACTGTTTTATGGGCGAATTAACTGAAACACAGTCACGTAATGTACTTAACTAGGATATTATATCTAGTGAATAGTACAGTCAGGATTCAAACCAGACAGTCTGTTTCTGAAGTCTGGACTCTTAAGCACTGTTTCAGAATAAGTCACTTACATGAAGCCAACTAGTATAGGAAACTACCTAGATCAAGAGATGCCAGGCAGGTAGATCAGTGGCTCATCCTGCACAGAGCAAAGAAAGACAGCCTGGATAAGCAGAAAGGATGTTCAACTGACTTCCATTCAGAAGCCCAGTTTGGAGAATGGCTTGTATAGTTTACCAAACATGTGACCCAGTGCACTACCGTCACCTTTTTGGATCCCATTTTCCTTAACCGTACAACAGAAGTGGAGAGAAAGAAAGCAAATTGCAAAGTCTTGAAGGTCCCTACTATTTTTTAACAATGTATGTTCTCTTCTGCCTCTAACATTTGTACTTGGAAAAATTTTGGTGAGGTAAAATAATAGCTATCCTACAAAGAATAATTAGCAATATATTCTAAATAATTAGTAATATATGTAGATGTGCCCTCTACTTTTTTCATAGAAGTCCCGTGCACATATTCATATAAATATATACTATGTATAGTTTCTTCCTGTACTATTTATCATACTAATAACCCAGGCAGATGTTTCCTAGGGTTAGGGGACATAATGATGAACAAGACAGTCCTTGCCCTCAAAGAGCTTACATTCTAGTTGGAGGGAACATATAAAGAAGTAAGCTAATTGGAGAGAAAGCAAGTCGGAAGTTGGTGATATTTTAGTGGGACTGGTCAGGAAAGGACTAGATGATGAGAATAAGGAAGCATTCTGCCCCGAGAATATCCCCAGGAGAGGGAACAGCTAATGCAGAAGGCTTGAACTGGGAACCAGCTTGGATAGGCCAAGAGACATCAGAAGGCCAGTGTGACACAGCAAGGGGAGAATGGTACTGACCAGATTAGACAGGACACAGTCAGGCAGAGGCCACTGAAAGATTACAGAAGGCTCAGAGGCCTTTGCTTGTTTTTGTTGTTATTTTTCAAGTGTAATTAAAAGTTACTAAAGGGCAATAAGCTACCTATTTTTTTCTACTCACAGTATGAATCAGTGTTTGAAATACTCTTTCCTTAAGCCTTACTAACTTTCAAGAGATTCCTGTGAATGATCTACTGCTATCTGCTAACCTAAATATACTTAGGTATTATATTAACAATCAAAGCGATTGGCTGGTCCTCTTTCCCCTACCCACCTTCGGTGGAATCTACAACCTTTGAGAATTTAATAAGTAATTCCTCCTTTTGGAACTTACTGGAAATTTGGTTTTTATCAATATTCCCTTTTGTTATTTTATTCTTTTAAGTTTATACTTTTTCAGAACTACAGTGTGAAAACTGATGTTTCTAAATAGAATTTTACCAGTTTTAAGGGAGGATAGCAAAGTTTATTTGGGCTATATATTTGCTGTTGTTTTAAAATATTGTTCTTTATTTGGGTTTCTGTGGGATTATTGAATTTTAAGTCTAAATGCTAATAGGATTTGAACTGTTCCTTCCTGTATGACACAAATACTATATTTTTCACTAAAGATAAACTCAAGCCAAGTTTAGAAAATTTTTAAATTAAATCATGAATGTTTTTTACATATATAATCTTATATTAATCCATTAAGACTCCATCACCCATTCGGAGAGGCAGTGCGGTTCCTCTGGGCACTTCCCCCTCAGCTCCTTCAGCTTCCTCAGCCTCCCTGGCCACCTCACCGCCTGCGGGGACCCCAGATCTCGGTGTATGCCCCACCCCTGACCCCGCTAGAGACATGTCCATCCCAGCTCAGTGGCACCTCATGAGGTCTATGCAGATGGCAGTATATGTCTGGACATACTTCAGAACCGTTGGAGTCCAACCTATGATGTGTCTCTTCCATTTTAACATCCATACAGTCTCTATTGGATGAACCCAACCCCAATAGTCCAGCAAACAGCCAGGCTGCTCAGTTGCACCAGGAGAATAAGCAGGAGTATGAAAAACATGTTTCTGCGACAGTAGAACAGAGCTGGTGTGACTGTTGACCCAGGTGTAGGAAGAGAAGAAGCTGGTCATAAGAAAAATATATATTCATGTGTTTATCACCTTCCTATTCTTCAGTGTCATTACATTTGCTTTATTAAAAGCAAAATAGCTGTTGTGCTGTTTTCATCTTCCTTTACCAAGCTTTTCCTACCCCTTCTACACCCTCCTTAAACATCAGAAAACACCCTCTATGAGATCAAAGGTACTGTACCTGGGTTACGTGCAAAAATTACTAATGCTTAATTCCTTTTCTGTTTTATCTCATTTTCAGTTTTAGGGCAGTATTGTGTTACTGTACTTTACACTAAACTTTTTTTTTTTTTGGTACGCGGACCTCTCAGTGTTGTGGCCTCTCCCATTGCGGAGAACAGGCTCCGGACGCGCAGGCTCAGCGGCCATGGCTCACGGGCCCGGCCACTCCGCGGCATGTGGGATCTTCCCGTACCGGGGCACGAACCCGTGTCCCCTGCCTCAGCAGGCGGACTCTCAACCACTGTGCCACCAGGGAAGCCTAGAGTTAATTCTTGATTGGGGTCAGAGAAAGAGATGAGCATAGATAATGTTAAGCCCCACCCAGTCTACTGAACTGTGCATAGGGAATGAGAGAGAAATGCAGCAAGGACCACCACGTGAATGGATAGCCAAGATTCAGCAGTGGTGCCCGAGTCCTACTCAGTCAAGAGACATATTTAATGCTCCACTATTTACAAACCAGAAAATGAACTGATTTTTAAGTTGTGGTATCATTTACATAGAGTCAAAGTCCCCCTTTTTAGTTTACGGTTCTGTGAGATTTGACAAACACATTCAGTTATGTAACCATCACAGTTGTGTAGCCAACACGATCAAGATATTACAACACTTATCACTGTCACTGAATCTGGAAATAGGCAGGCCTAAGTTTAATTCTTGGATCTGCCATTTTCAGGCTGCTGGTCACTTACTGCTTCCCTCACATCCAAAATATGGCTTCATGTCCACTCTTTGCCAATCCCTTTCCATACTCCCAGAGGACTGGAGCCAATCATTAGTTTTTAAGCTAAGGAAGGTTGGAGATCCTTTAATCTTTTTAAAGGAGCAGTGCTACCTTAGATAAACAAATTATAATCCCTCCTTGTTTTTTTTTTAGAGTTTTAATTAACCCAAGGAAGGGAATATATCTGTGGCAAACTATTTTCCACTCAAATCCTCAGTTAATGCTGCATGCTTTAGTTTCTTCCTCCCTTTCAGTACTATAAGAAGCTTACAGTCAATACTTGCAATCTTTCTTCTGATATGTATATTTTTAGATAGACAGTATTTTTAAGTAGCAGTGTGAGACAAGGCTTGTAAATGTTTTGTCTGATGTTCCATTGCCACCTTTTGTGCATATATCACTCTTCTAAATCTAACTTTGCACGAGTAACCCATGTAAAAAATGTACATTTTTCAAAACTTGTAAATAAAAATAACCTTAAAAAAAAAGACTCCATCACCCTTTTTAAATACCGCAGAATGAATTCCTTAGTCTTTTATCATGGCGATGGCTATTAAAATAGTACATCTCCATATATACTGATAGTCTACTGAAAGTTTGAGAGCACAAAAATTTCTTTATACATTATATTGAAAACGGACGACAAGCAACAGAATTGGGGTTACCCTTGTTAACAGGGCTTTTTACAGTGAAAACAGCACTGGTTAGATGGAGACCTGGTTCTCATTAACCTCATCTTCCTTTATTCACTACAGGATCTTGGGAAGTTAACTTTGGGCCTCAGCAATCCCATTTATAAAACGGGGATACCTGCTTGTCTGACAACAGGTAGCAGGAATGGATTGCCTTGTGAAGTCCGTTAGGCACCTGTACGATTAGCCAAGGGGACATTAAAAGTACCATAGGTTTAAGGAGAATGGTACTCAGGTTGGAGCAGTGGGTTAATAATTCTTTCTTCCAGTGGCTACTGGTACTCAGTGCCTCTGGTCTAGCTCTGATATTTATGTGTTTTAGGGGGATCATCACCATTGTGCAAATCCAAGATTTTGTTTCCTTAAAAAATTAACTGAAATATTAGACTCAGTCTTCAAATATATTTAGAAATGTACCAAGAAGCATATAAATAGCGCCTCTTAGTAGAATTATTATAATGGAACTCTCACGGCAGGGTTTAATAACATTGGAGGAAACTAAACTGACAGTGGTGGAGGCTGAGCCTTGGGTGCTTGGGTCATTCCGGAAGGGAAGTAGAGAGCAAATCCAATTTAACAAAATGACAAAGCTGCCACCTCACTCAGCTTATTTTCATTATTATTTGCCTTTTGCTTTTCTATTTTTGCAAAGGAGAGAGTTTACAGACAATTCATATATCAAATATGTATCAAATTGCAGGGGATGCTTTGCAAACTAAATAAGCAAGGTTTATTTGTTCCCTCCTTACATATAAGTATATATCATTTTCATTCTTACTTTTTACTCCTTAATTCCATCTGTCCCCCCTTATTTCTTTTCTTAGACACATTAGTTAAAGGGATGGATTCTTTTTTTTTCTTTTAGGTGAGTAATGGTGAAAAAGGGAGGCGGGTGTAGCTGAATATGGCTTAGGTGTCTGTTGCATTCCATCTGGAATCAGATAGGGCTTTTTTTCATCACCCTGTGACAGCAACAGCCAGAATATAGGATTTGTTTTTTAATAGCACCCTGTGATAGACTCAGAACATTAGGTATGCAAATTCAGTAAGAAAACATTCTCAGTAATGTTGCTTTATACTATCTAATCAATAATAATATTTATAAACATTTATTGGTTTGACAATTGGTTGGTATATCTGGTGCAAAGGGAAGCATTTCAGAGAAGAATGTGAACGTTTTTGGCAATTTGGTTGCTAAGATAAGCCTAAAATTATTATAAAACAGAGTCTGTAATAAAGCAGTAGATGAGTTTTCTGAACAATCTGAGTTAGAGAAATCAAGATCAATGGAGTCATCCAGATACATTCTTGAAGAGGAAGGAAGTAAGTCTTAAGTAACCTTGGGCAGGATGGGTATTCATTGCTGGAGTGGAAGAGAGGGTACAATTGGGATGTGAATTTATGTTATCATTAAGATAGTACCACCAGGAGTTACTTATCAAGAATATAAAGTTTCTGGAAGATGACAAAGAACCTGCAAAGAAGTGGTTGGCTTTTACAAAAGAAGATTTTATGAAAAGTATTTAAAATGATAAAAGGACACGTCTTCTCGGGAGTGACTAAAAGAGACAGGCCCTTGTTCAAAGCTTACCTGTTCTTAAGTAACCAACAATTTAACAAGTTATTTAGTCTAATTTACTATTAAGCAATAGATAAAACATAGTAAATAAGAAGGGCAGAGTGCAGCAAGAGGTAGCCAGAGGGCAAACTGAAAGCAAGTTGTAAAGACAGAAGGAAAAAACCTACAAAACAGAAGATGGGAATCCATAGTTGCCTGAATCAGGGAAGATTAGCACTCTATACAGCGATGATCTGAAGGATCACATAATACAAACTCTTACATATAATAATTACTCAATACTCAATAAGCGATGCTCAAGACGATGACTATTTAAGAAAATCTTACACGATGCTTAATATTATGAGTCAGAGTAAATCTATAATTTTTCAATTAAAAAATCAGTATCTTTCATTATATTTTTTAAAAAATCACTCTAAGAAATAGTCCAAAACACTTACCATGTGACCCAGCAATCCATTTCTAGGTATTTACCCAAGAGAAATAAAAACTTAAAAAACCTGTCCACAAATGCTTGTAGTGTTTTTACTCATAATTACTAAAAACTGTAGGCAACCTTCAACTGGTGAGTGAATAAACAAACCATGATACATCCATACAATGGAACACTACTTAGGAACGAAAGGAATTAACTACTGACATACACAAAAATTGGGGTGAATATCAAATAATGATGCTACATGAAAGAAACCAGAGAGAGAAGCTGCTATATGATTAGATTTATATGACACTCTGGTAAAGGCAAAACTATAGGGACAGGAAACAGCTAAGTATTGCCAGAAGCTGGGAGTATGGAAAGGGATTGGCAAAGAGTGGACATGAAGCCATATTTTGGATGTGAGGGAAGCAGTAAGTGACCAGCAGCCTGAAAATGGCAGATCCAAGAATTAAACTTAGGCCTGCCTATTTCCAGATTCAGTGACAGTGATAAGTGTTGTAATATCTTGATCGTGTTGGCTACACAACTGTGATGGTTACATAACTGAATGTGTTTGTCAAATCTCACAGAACCGTAAACTAAAAAGGGGGACTTTGACTCTATGTAAATGATACCACAATTTAAAAATCAGTTCATTTTCTGGTTTGTAAACAGTGGAGCATTAAATATGTCTCTTGACTGAGTAGGACTCGGGCACCACTGCTGAATCTTGGCTATCCATTCACGTGGTGGTCCTTGCTGCATTTCTCTCTCATTCCCTATGCACAGTTCAGTAGACTGGGTGGGGCTTAACATTATCTATGCTCATCTCTTTCTCTGACCCCAATCAAGAATTAACTCTAGGCTTCCCTGGTGGCACAGTGGTTGAGAGTCCGCCTGCTGAGGCAGGGGACACGGGTTCGTGCCCCGGTACGGGAAGATCCCACATGCCGCGGAGTGGCCGGGCCCATGAGCCATGGCCGCTGAGCCTGCGCGTCCGGAGCCTGTTCTCCGCAACGGGAGAGGCCACAACAGTGAGAAGCTCACGTACCGCAACAACAACAACAAAAAAAAACTATAAAAATTATTTTAAAATATATTCATAATACCTTGAACAATGGAATCAAGATAAAAGAGTTCCTATATAGCATGTTGAAAATATTACATTTTATCTAGAAACATTTGCTTAGACCTGAATCTAGTTTGTCCAGTAATAGCTGAATCGCTGGAGATTAGATAGATATTCTTTTAAAAAGCCAGTATCCAAGTAGTGTGTTAGATTCATAGACAGAATGAATAGATGAATATCTGAATTAAACTCTAGTGAGATACAAAGGCCAAAAATAATAATAGCTACTATTTATTGAGCACTTACTCTGTGTCACACATTTTGCAAAGCTATTTACATGTTTTAAGCTTGAAAACTCGACTATGAGGCAGGTGACCTAATTTATAAACAAGGAAAGGTACACTAGAAAATTGAGCAACTGGCCCAGTGACACACAGCTAATTTAAAGTGGCAGATCTGAGATTAAAATTCAGGCCTGACTAACTGTAGATTCATTGAGACACAATGATAGAAAACAAAAAAGGTTACCACAAGGCAGCCTGTGAAGAATATTTTAAAAGAGGAAAAGGAATCTGCAGGAAAAAAGGCTCTTCCTCCAGAAAGAAGGGGCTTGGGAGCTGACCCTATAGGATGGATACAGCTTCGATCAGTGAAAGCGAGACGGAAGATTTTGCCAATAGAGGAAACAATCACTTCCATGCTCACACTTTTTTAGCTAATGTCCAGTTTAGAGTGTGACTTCTCCTATGGTCAAGACCTTCTCTCACTCAAAAAAGACACCTAAGCCTGATTTCTAGACACTGTACTATAGCTTCTGCGGAAGAACTCTGAGCAAGGGTTTTAGCCCCACATGCAACATTTGAAAATCTCCTTATCAGGGGCAAACCATACAGACTAGCTGGGCCTTACTTCCCTCATCTGTGGACTATATATGTAATTTACATATATATTATACATATATAAATAAAATAAATTCTAATGATGGCACACAATGGAGCAATTTACGGATAGACTATAAAAAAGTCTCCATATCCTGCTTTCCTGGCCTGGTTTTACCAGATGTACAGTGCACAAAGCAGCTCTACCTCAGCGTGGAGCTGAGAGAAAATGGTGGCAATGGATGCAGACCTGTTTACAAGTGTTCATAATGTTCAGTAGTGTGAGAAAGTGTGAAGTAATGGAATGTTCTACATATTTTCCTTTTTACAACTACCAATAATGCCTGCAGATTTTTAACACAGAGGTATGGTAATGTAATAACACCTGGGAAATACATTTTTACATAGAAAAGCTGTCAGCAACAGATACACTCTTTTGAGATGAATATTTTCTCATCGTATGATTCAATTATTTAAAAAGGAAAAAAAGACACTTTAAATATTGACACTTCGTTCTAGACCTGGCAAGACCCAGCGGGAGCAACTTTATCTGATAACTAAAGGAAAGACCACTGCTACCTGGCTCACCGCTAAATAGCAAACCAACTAAGCCCCGATTTGTTGAAGAAGTTTTTATCTCTGGAATTCTATTTGTTTACATTCTAGGTACCCAAAAGCAAAGAGAGGACCACTGCCCCTGTCATCAATACCAGAACTCCAGATCTTTAATGAAACTGCCCCTTAAAATGTTTACATAGTTATCCTGTTATCATGTCTAGAATTAAATAAAGTAATGCTTTTATCTCATTCAACAAATAGTTGTTGAGTTTTTATTAATTTCCAGGAACTGGATTAGCTCTCAGGCTAACAGTGCCCAAGGTAATCATCTTTTCCCACATAAACTTGGAAGCCTCAAAAGACTAATGTCATATAGAGAATATATATTTGCTTGGCATATAATGCTCAATAACTTTGTACTGATAAAACTTAATGATATTAACGAATAATGATTCCATACAATATAAAGACTTCATTTGTGTCGAAAATATGAGAAATTTATAATCCAAGTAGTTCGTTGAGCATCACTGACAGGGTGTTTGTAGTATTTAGAATTCTCCTTAAGTCTCAATCTGGAGTCTTGTTACAATGATCCTGTCAGTGGCAACTAAATCAAATGACACATCTAAATAAACTGATCTACAGAGACCTTATTCAAAAGGCAGGCATTGCTGATTTAAATGAGGCTTGGAATCCACCATGGCAACTTCAAACTTTTCCTACTCACAGTTGAGTAAACTGATCTTCATATCCAGAAAAGAAACACTGACAGAAACATACAAGAGAAAGTAGGCTGTCATTTCTAAAAAGCAACTAAAGAAAAACTCCACCAGGCTTATTCCATCATCTCCAAATGCCTCAAAATGTAAAATCTAGACATATTAATCATCAGGTAATAGTGATATAGTAATGTCACTAATGTACACTCTACTGGTAAAGTAGACAACTTAGAAATCCTTGATACCATAAATATCCATCAAGGAAATACAGACAGGACCTAACATTTGCTAAATTTCAATAATATTTAGTCTTTTATTATTAAGAAAATCTATTACCTTGCTACTTTTGTCTGAAATAAGATGGGTGACAAGTAATAAAACACTTAAGAAAAGGGCACTGTATTGTGTCTCATCTTAGTCAAGTCAGAAACTGCATTTTTCAAGAAAGACTTATTTCAACAAGCATCTCTTCAGTGCTATGATAAGCATGGTAATATACTAAGATAAATGTTAAATTATTAATATGACTATATCAGAAACTGTATTTATTTTCTATCTTATATGTCTTAAACACTTAAAAATTCTGACACAATTTCTGTTTTCAAAATCAATGTGGCAATGATTGCTCTTGAAATTTTATCCTGAGTTGTAAGTCAGAAGAAATATATGTTGGGGGAAAAATGAGAAACAAAACTCCCAAATTTTAAGATAATCTTTTTAGGCAAATATTTGTGATGTTTTAGACATAACACAGCAGTTAAAACAAGGTGGTAATGTATATGGTGCAATATTTTAGAATTGTCAGTTCTAAAACTTTGCTTCAATGTTGGATATACTTTGTTCCCATATTTTAATGTTTCATGCAGAATTTTTTTTTTTCTCTCTAAACCTCCAGTGAGAAGTATTGGTTAACACAAAATGAATGTGCTGCAGGGTTTCTTTGAAACCCTGCAGTCAACCTTTTGCATATAACTTTCTAATAGAAAAAAAAATCCCACATACTTCATTTTCCCTAAAGAGCAGCATGAGATTTCTAATCCTTTGCTTGAGCACATAAAATATTAAGAGCCAATTTTCAGCTGCACCTCTGTCACTTCCATTATCATTCTACACGTCCAGAGGTGATAATGGACTCTGTAAATTGCAGTCTTTCTCTATCCCAGACCACTGAGGGTTTCACCAGGGGACAGTTCCACACAAAGGGTGGCCCAGATGTATGTTAATGGTGCTGAGCAGCAAGAAGCAGACACCCCCAAACACGATAATGTGATGTATTACCCAGAGGAAAGACAAAATGAGCAGAAAACAACTTCCTTAGGAATTCAGTGAAATCAACAATGACCTCTTGCCCATAAATCAGAGGTATCTTCACAGAACCTTGGAAACGGAAGATTAAAATACACTCCTAACGCCCCACCTGTGAAGGAGCAGTCTGTCTAAACCAACACAGAATGAGGGCTCATAGACACTGACGTTTAAAGAATTATGGAAAAGGCTATTATATCCCACTGACTTTTTTCAGACACAACAAACAGATCTGCCAGCATTAGTGGAATTATCCTCAAACATGAAGTGAAAAATAAGGTAAGGCAAAGGAAAATGCTCATCTTAGCCATTGCTGAAATGATATCCACGGTTCTCCATGGGTGGCAATTAGTCTACACAAAGAGAGCTGCCTTGTAGGAAACTGAATGGGATCGACACTGGGATTTTAAATGATCGTGTTTCCCACTACCCCATGCAAAATAAAAATCATATTTAAGGGAAATTATACAGAAGGAAGTGGTTTAGATCTAGTTTTTCCCTCTTTTCCATAGGCACTTTTCTAACTATGTGTCTTTCAGTGTAGTACCTAGTGTTCAGTGACTGACCCCACCAGACTGAGTCTTAATGCTTTGGGCAAGGGGATGGGGCTGGAGTTGGAAGACAAAGGCTGTACCAAGAGGACAGAATGCCTAAAGAAAGAAAAGAGACAGAACAAAATCAGACTGCGTTGCCCAGATAATTGATGCTCTGTCACATATCAGACAGTAATATACATGATCATAATTACTGCCGGTATGCCAATAAAGCTAAATGTTGGATAAATGAAGGTAAGGCCAATTTTAATTCTATAAATACATTTTGGAACCAAGTCTATATGCTTCAAAGTAAATTCTGGAAAACAGACCTCAAAAACAAAACCACACACACACACACGCACACGCAAGGGAGAGAAAGAAATGAAGAAAAAAAGGAAAGGAAAGGAAAAGAAAGGAAAGAGAAGAAAAGAAAAAAAGAAGAGGGATCCAGTATGATTATATACTTATCAACTTAGTGCAAAATATTGTCAATGAGCTCCACCTCTTCTCTTCACACCTCCCATCCCCTTCAGCAAACAGCAAGCATTCAAATGTATGAAAGCACAGCGCCAAGCACTAGGGCCAAAGTGAAAAAAGTTCAGTGATTTCAGTCTAGAAGAGAAACAGACAAGGAAGGAGATGATTACAATACGGTGTGGTACCCGCTCTGGAAGGGGTATCAGAAGGCTTCTTCTGATGACGTTTTACCATCTTGTCAGATTTTTCATAACTTATTCTTAGGATTTTATAGCCTTTTCCTCCCTATCTCTTTCCTCAAGAAAAATGGGGAATAAAATCAATGCATAAACAGATTTCAAAATGTATACGTATTTACAATTAGAACCATTGAAATCCAGAATAGGTAAATCCATAGAGACAGGGAACACGTTAGTGGTTGCCAAGGGAAGGGAGGAGAGAGGCCTGGAGAGTGATTACAAGGCCTTCTTCTAGAGGGATGAAAAAGTTCTGAAACTAGAGAGACACACTGTGAATGCACCAAGTGTCACTGAACTGTACAGTTTAAAATGGTTAATTGTACGCTATGGGGGCCTCACCTCAATGAAAAAAGCAATCGAAACACCTCACTTGAAATTTTGTGTCACTCTTTGAAACAGTCATTGTGAAATACCACAAAAATTTATAGAATCAATCAGTCGTCTGTTTCACCTTTCTTACTCTCTAGCAGAAAATAGTGCTATTCTCTTGGAAAAAAATCAGAAACTTTTGATATAATTGGGTAACAAGAGCAAAGTTAATGTCTTTGAGATAATTTCTAAAGTTCATAAGAATGTAATAGTACAGTAGCATAACAGGAGGTACTATGATTACATATGTCAGTCTTCTCAAAAAAATTCTTTTCTATGAATTTTTAATGATGCAAGTAATGTCTCAAGGTCATTGAGAGAGCAAGCAGTTATTCAGACATTAAATTTGTTCACAGTTTCTTGGCAGCTTTGCAAGAAAACAAGCAACTGGGATTTGTGGAGGAGGGGAAAGGGTGTACTGAGGAAGAGGAGAATTAGAAGTAATATATAATAAGCTGCAGATATAGCTCATTCACTTTTTTTTTTTTTTTTTTTTTGCGGTACGCGGGCCTCTCACTGTTGTGGCCTCTCCCGTTGTGGAGCACAGGCTCCGGACGCTTAGGCTCAGGGGCCATGGCTCACGGGCCCAGCCGCTCCGCGGCATGTGGGATCTTCCCAGACCAGGGCACGAACCCGTGTCCCCTGCATCAGCAGGCGGACTCTCAACCACTGCGCCACCAAGGAAGCCCCAGCTGATTCACTTTTTAACCCAGCAGAAAGTATCTACCAGGTGTTCTTGAACATAGAATGGGACTTAGAATTAATCATGTTCTGGTTGCAGTTGTGGTTAATAACATATATATATATTTTTTTTACATATATATACATACATTTTCTGTATCCATAAAACTCATTTTCTAATGATTTGAATATATCAGTATCCAAATATCTGCTGAACATTTCTAATTTTACAATTAAGTCTATGGAAAGGACATTAAGAAATATATACTTGTCAATATTTGCAGACCAGAATGAGATAGTCCCCCAAACCTGAAAATAGCAATAAAATATTGTCCTCTTAATGTTAAACTATAAAATGGGAACATAATGGAACAAGAAGGGGCTATGCAAAATGTATATGTGTATTAAAAATAGTGTCTCAATCCCTGGAGAAGGCAGAGGACCATTAATCATCCATAAGATCATATTAAAAGAGGAGTCACAGAGGTCAGTACTCAAAGTATCTTCCAAACTTTGTTCAGGAGAGTATGAGCTTTGGGCAATAAACTTCATGAATTTCTTCCCATTGGCAAAGTCATGTCTAAACTGGAGATAGATGAGGGGCTTGTCTTGTTCCCTTTCCACTAGCAAAACCTTCTCTACTGCATTTGGTAGCTCTGTGCAATGGCCCAGACCCATATGATTTACCTAATTCTCCTTGCCCTGATTCCAAGCAACATTTATTACTTATTTTTCCATGCACATTTGTCTACAGAGACAAAATGCTTTTGTCATACAGACTTTTACAATCTTGTCCTTGAGATATTAGTTCTTATTAGATTTGAATAACTTAGCATTCATTTGACTTCCCATGTGTCTAGACTATGGGGAGAGAATGCACTGCTATGGTCCATGGGAGTACTCCACTCCGTATAATGGTTATGTTTTCCATTTTAAATTGGAATTTTGGTTTGATACCTTAGTATACCCACAAGAGGGGACTGAATCCACCGGTGTCTGAAACCGCAAGTGTGAGAGCCAGGCCCTAGATGCTAATTTATTTGCTAAGATAATGACTGCTGCCCCTAGAGGCTTGTGGGTGACAGTTAGGGGGTTTGTCCCAGGTTAACAACATACAGCCTCCCCTTATGTAGAGGTATCTCTTCCTCCCAATTTTAATTGCTCTCTATATGATGGTCATGATTATAATAAGGCAACATTAATTCAGAGTATAATATTAACAAATGGAGCAGACCACCAACTATCCAAGAGAGGTTAAAATCACAAAATCAAGAAAAGAAAATACGCTCAAGTGAAATAAAATTACAGGCTAAGTTAATTTCACCTTTAAATTCCACAGGTATGAGGACTGTGCACAAATAGCATAACAGGACTGCAGGAAAGTCAGCTGTAGGCGTAGAGCACTCACTGAGTTGAAGGAACTCAACCACAGCAATAGTAGAAATAGACTAATTTGCTTTGGTAAACTCAACTGTCGTAAGTCTATACATTTTCACTGACTTGTCATTAGAAATTTCTTAATTTTTGGATGCAAGATAGTAATTTGGTGCTGATGTTCAATATAAATCCTGAAAATGAAGTGAATGGCTTTTTTAGACTTGATCTTCAGATAACCAGTATTTTCTGATTAAAAAAAATTATTGGAAGCAAGGCATATAAAGATTACAAATATTCAAGGATTTATCCAAAATTTGGACATTGGAAATTTCAGGTAAGTTGAAGAAGGTAAAGTTATGTACCTAGATATAAACAGAAAGGTTTTCTTTTAAAAATACAATTACATATTTAATAGGCATAACAAATTGACAAGAGATTTTAAAAAATACGATTAAAATTATATTTCCTATATAAACATGAAACTGTTTAGAAAATTAAAAGCAAATGAGAGTATTTTCTAAGTCTATAAGTACTTAAAATCAAAGAAATTTAATAAGAGTAACACAAGCATCTCTAACTTCAATGTTCCCAGAAAATACCGTGCATTTTAACATACTTAATAGATACTCCTGAATGAATTACAAATCAGTTGACATAATTTAAAATGTCTTCACTTTACATGTTTATGTACATGTTTAAAAAATAATCTATGTCACACTATTCAATACTGTTTTTTGAGTTTATTCAACTTGAATTCAGAAACATTAGGAATGCACTTATTTTTTGTTATTTCCTTTTTTCACACCTGCTATTTCACTGATTGTAAACAAATATGTTTTTTAAAGTACAGAAGGGAACCATTTTCCATACAGAACATTGCTTTGTAGACATTCTTTTAAGAAACTTGTTTCTTGAAATAAACAAACATGAAAAGAGTGACTTGCCTTGTCCTCTTTATCCATTTACCAAATTGTGCTGTCAAAGAATTGAGGTGACCATATCAAATACTCTTACCATCTTTGTCACTTTTCATTTGTCTGGGAAGGGAACTCCAAGTAACCAACCAGACAAGAGCACTCACATTTCCTATTTACATATTTAATGTTAATATTTCAGCACTGCAGTACTAGGGTCAAACTGAAATTTTATCTATTTAATTCTGAATCTCAGTCATATCGGAGAGAAAGAGATTGAGACTGACAGTGAGTGAGAGGGGAGGGAGAGAAAGAGAAAGAAAGAGAGAGAGATTGATTCACTTTTTAAGAACTAACAGTCAGCAAGAAAATAGGGACATCAGTCTAACAACCAGAGGAACTGAATTCTGCCAACAAACAAAGACCCTGGTCAAGGACTTATACCCTAGAAGGCATTGCAGCACACGTCAGGCTGACACCTTGATTTCTGCCTGAGAGGACTCTGGGCCAAGAACCCTGCTAGCCCATTCCCAGAGTTCTGTCCTACACAACTCAGAAATGTGAACAGCTTTCTTTGTGGCGCTAAACTAGGAGAATCAATCCTTAGAAGTGAGTTCAAAATTTCCAGTCTAAGATCAGTTTGTTTGCTTCATAAGGAATAGGAGAAAAGTGAACAGCATGTATGTAATATGTGATATGGCATCTCGTGTCCAAGAATATTTACTTATTGTGGAGATATTTTTGTGTTTTCATCTACTTTCCCTTTGTATTTCTGTTTCTGCCTGAAACGTGTGGGCTGTGTGCGTGTGTATATGTTACCCTCTTCATTTACAATTTTTTATTACATTGTTTCAATGCATTTTACAAAGAAATGAGGCTCCAAACTACACATTATTAATCTAGGGCTGGGATTTCTTTTTAGGGGTTTAGGAGTTTCAAATTACCAAAATGGAACCTAGGGTAGGAGTAAGAGAGCCTGCCCCATAAAATTAAAATATTTAAATATTACAATAATATTTAAATAGTATTTGTTGCATTAAATATTACATTTTTACCTGTGTGTTGGCCATGAAATAGGGATCACTGAGATAAAAAAGATGGTTAGAAAACAGAACTACCATACAACCCAGCAAATCCACTACTGGGCATATACCCTGAGAAAACCATAATTCAGAAAAGAGTCATGTACCACAATGTACATTGCAGCTCTATTTACAACAGCCAGGACATGGAAGCAATCTAAGTGTCTATCAACAGATGAATGGATAAAGAAGTTGTGGCACATATATACAATGGAATATTTACTCAGCCATAAAAAGAAACGAAATGAGTTATTTGTAGTGAGGTGGATGGACCTAGAGACTGTAATACAGAATGAACTCAGATACAGAAAAACAAATACCATATGCTAACACATATATATGGAATCTAAAAAAAAAAAATATGGTTCTGAAGAACCTAGGGGCAGGACATGAATAAAGATGCAGACGTAGAGAATGGACTTGAGGACATGAGGAGGGGGAAGGGTAAGCTGGGACGAAGTGAGAGAGTGGCATGGACATATATACACTACCAAATGTAAAATAGATAGCTAGTGGGAAGCAGCCACACAGCACAGGGAGATCAGCTCAGTGCTTTGTGTCCACCTAGAGGGGTAGGATAGGGAGTGTGGGAGGGAGATGCAAGAGGGAGGAGATATGGGGATATATGTATAGGCATAGCTGATTCACTTTGTTATACAGCAGAGACTAACATACCATTGTAAAGCAATTATACTCCAATAAAGATGTTTAAAAAAAAAAAGGTGGTTTAGAGAATGTCTATACCACATCTTTCTACCAACAGCATTTTTGCTGAATGATTTTTCAGTCAGGTGGAAAACAAACATGAGAATAGAATTTTCTGTCGTTTTCCTTACATACCTGTTTTGCTTTCCACAAAAGCTAACACATAGTTTCAATTTGCTTTTTCCATTTCTTCCTTTTTTTTTTTCCTAAAGTTATAAAACTCGTCTCTCCTTTTTCCCTTCTCAACCTCAAAATATATAGCCTCCTACCAGAGCCAATTGAAGAAGGAAAGGACTTCAATGAGATCTCTGCTAAAGCCTTTCAAAATTACCATTATTGTTTCAGAGTAGGTTGATTACAAAAATAGATCTTCTCTGTCAGACAGGTAATTAGTACTCACAAAAGATTTGGTTTAAATAAATAACAATGATTTAATTTTATTGAGTACCTACTCTAGCTTTACACGTTAACTCCTTTAATCCTCATAATGATTGAATGAGTGACTACTATTATTTGTATTATTTAATAGAACACTGAAGTTCACAGTGGCCCCCAAATTTAAATGGTATGGCAGGAATTTATAACCATTAGTTTGTCTTTTACTCCAAGTTTTTATTCATTAATATACAAATCAATGAATGAATGAACTCTAAAATTACAATTTCCTTTGGCTTGCTGTTAAAAGATTTCCAACTTCTCTTATAATTCCAGAAAAGTAATGTGGACATTCCTAGCACCTTCTCATTTAAGCCCAGCTAACCACCTAGGAATTTTCCTGGGTTATTTACTCACTACATCTACTTTAAGAAAAAATTACAGTTAAAAGGAACCCTGTGTTCCATTTGAAAATTATCTTCCATTAGAGGCAAAAGTATTACAATGGTGCAGTGTTTTTCCTGCTCCTTCCAACTCTTGAATTTCCCTTCAAATCACTAATCCCTTCCTATATTTAGTATAGTGAAATACACCTGGAATTCAATTTAATTCCTTTCATATGGCATTGTAATAGTTACTTTATGTTCCTAAGAACTGACTTTGGTGCGTACCTGAAGATTAAAACAACATCAAAATGCACAGTCATTCAGTAGATTGACGCTGTATCATTCCAGTAATAAGTGTAATTAAAAGTCCCCAAAGGCCATCAGGGTATCAGACTATACTGGCTCCAGACCTGCCATTGTCTGTTTTGGTTCAATAATGATTAGGCACATATTATTGATTGAGAATATATCAGACCCATAAGTCACATTGTAAATGGACAAAATACAATCAATATATACAAATAGACTATAATTACAACCCAGTTCAATACTACAATGGATTTGATATACTTCTTTATAAGTTATAAATATTCTTACAACCTTGTTAATGTCTCTGCCCCCAGTTTTATCAAGGATAACAGAATTAGAGGCAGAGCAGTTAATGTGGGCTCCAATTCCTTTGGAAATAAATGAAGGGTCTTGAATGTGGCATTAACTCACATCACGTTGCAGTGGTGGTAGATCATGTGACCCCAGGGTAGTCTAAAACAATTCCCCCAGAAGACTCTTCATGCAGAACAGCAGCCATTTACTGTGATACCGTTTATTGCAATACAGTGTGGTGAACTAGTAACAATGCTGTTCTCAACTTTGCGAGCAACTAGCAATCTTATAAATATCTAAGTATTTTCAATAATTTTCTACATAAGTACCATAATTACTTACTCATGGATTAAGAATTTGTATGAACTATAATTCATATAACATTAAACACTTTACCAACTATTTTAAACAGTGACTGAAGTTATTTTTCATAATAGCCAATGAGTCAAAATCTACTGACAGGTACTAGATTCAGATTCCATTTCTTTCTTGTGAAAATGAGTTTTTCTTTGGATCAAATACAAGAAATCTGCATTTTTAAAAAAGGGTAAGAGTAACAAGTGACCAGAGAGCCCCCCCCGCCATGAGGGCTGGCTGTGGGTAAGTACATCTTACAAGCCTGCTTCTGAAACTGTCTGGATGGATGGTATCAAAACTCAAACTTTTTGGGGGCGCTTAAGGATAAAGTGTGTTTTTCATATTTCCTTGAAATAAACTTGCTTTTTGAAGAGTTCTATCCATTTATACTTATGCATATGTAAATATTAAATTTAAAATATTATAATTATTTTATATATGTTATACTATTATACATTTATATATAATATATAAATATAATTATAAACATATATAAATATATTTTATATATTAATTTAAATAATATTATAATACTTTTTCTTTGTAGAATAACCAAGACAGTTAGCAATCTGCTTGTTTCTCTTCTAAGTCAATGCCAACTGTTTACGGATCTTAATTACAGCTACAAAATCTCTTTTGCCAAATTATGTAACGTAATCACAGAAGGGACATCCCATCATTTTCATAGGTCCACCCACACTCAATGGGAGAGGATTCTACAAGGGTGTATATACTAGAGGGAATAGGCCATCTTAGAATTCTATCTACCACATGTAGATAAAAGATTCTTATTATTTACAAAAATTATAAACAGAGTAATATTTTCTACACATGCACAGCAGATGGTTTTAAAATATTTCAGATATTTTTTGATACTCTGGCATATTACATTCTGAAAAGTCACATTTTATCATAGAAAATATTGATAAGTATTAATTTTAAATTATTGACAGTGACAACGATTTCACTTTGTTAAGTACTCTGATGATGTAAACAGGTCCTCTGTTTATTTTTCAGAAAACCTTGAAGAGAAGACTTCTTAAAGCAAAATATCTCTTCCTTCAAGGACAATGTAAGGCATGAAATTTATAATACCTCACATATTATTAGACTGATCTTCCTGTGAAGTTAAGATGTGACAAAGTCCTTTAACAATTTGGAGCAGAGGCAGAAATTAGTTGAATAGATGTCAGAAGAGAGAAATCAGAGAAAGAAATTTTTGCTCTCTTTGTGATTAAAATACTGTATTATGAACACATTATAAACAAATGACGATATGACAATATTCTCCTAAGTAAAATTATAAATTCTTGTTGGCTCATTCAAAATACAATTAACATCCAGAAGAGAGAGAATCAAGTATTCACATTAATCTAAATAAAATTTCAGTTTTACCTTAGAAATATCTCAAGGTGATAAAACGGGATTAATGGTAGTATGAAAACAATACATTCTCATTATTTTCTAGTCAGTTAAGTTGTTTACTGAGTCTTTTTCTACTAAAAAAAACACCAGCGAAAACACTGGGTCTTTCATTGGCAAGTCACCTTCAGCTTGCAGTTGCACAGCTCAAATCAAGTGTTTTTCTTAATCCTTTGTCGGTCCCAGTGCCTGCCACACAGGAGGAAGTCTGTCAGAGCTGATGCCTGTGATGATACCGATGGTGCTTGTAACGCTGCTGGCAAAATCAGGCTGCTTCCTCACCTAAGATGTTCTTTCATGTGTGGGAATTTGGCCAAATAAGAGGAAACATTTCTTTGTCCCTTTTGATTTTCTCATTTTTATCTTGTGGTTATGTGATTGGCACTTGGAATTACTTATTGACTTTTTATTTGTTTACTGATTCCCACAATTCTTCCCTCAATCAACCTGATAGAGCCTTGGGGTTTTTTAGGTGAGGGAATAGAAAGAAGATGATATGCTGTACTAACATAAAATATAACCACATTCAAAAACAGTTAGTGCTGCTTTTAAACTGCTATTGAATGGGTAAAATATTTCCTCAATACTTGCTCACTTTCCCTCCCTCTCTCTCTATGAATACCTTCTCTTTGACATATGAATGTGTAAACAGATTATACCTAAGTGGATACACAGTAAATAATTATAAATTTAGACAACAAAAAATAAAACACTCAAACCAGTCACAGGATAATGGCATAATGTACACTATGGATTTACTTATAAATTCAAGAAGTATTTATTGAGTGAAAAATATGTTCTTGGTGCTATATGAGGCATTAGGGATAAAATCATAAACAAGACCCTTTCCCTGCCCATAAAGGCCCTTATCGGCCCTAAAAACATTATAGTGGAGAATACAGTCAAGTTAACCTTGAAATAATAATGAAATCCTCAGGAGAAATTCCTAGCTCAAGGGTAAGTTCTTATAATATGGAAACACACAGGAGGTAACTGTCTTAAGGGAAAGTCAGATAAAGCTTCTGGATATGAGTAAGAATTAAATCTGTAATGTTTTAGCCCTTCCCGAAAAAATACAGTTATTACTAGCAAGCATCCTGGGTTTAGGTGACAAATTTAAAAACAACTTATGCAGATGATTTTCTTCCAATGTATGCAAATAATTAATGAATGGCCTTTCTCTCGTTAAGTGTATTCAAGAAATTTACATGTATATGTAAGTGTGCTCTTTGATTCTCCAGATTACTTGATTAAGGTGGATACTCAAATCGCATACTACAAAGTCACCACATGCATTCAGGCACTTGAACGTGAAATAACACACAGTTGGTGAACATTTAGGGGTCACAAAGGGGTGAAGGCCTTGAGGGGTGAAGGACTTGCTCTGCTAGTCTTCAAATCTTAGAGGGTGGCAGTGTCTTTGATCTGTCTGCCTTTTAAACAGGAAACCTGGAAAAATCTCCAATGATCATTTGATCTGTTTCTGGTGGGGCAGGTAGTCCTCCGGCTGCCACCCTCCAACATGCTGTGGCTCCCCACCAGCTAAACCCTGGGCTTTTACGTTGGAGAAAAACCAGGCTTCCAGTCACATAGAGGGCTAAAGAAAGGGCTGATGAATAAAGCCAGTGATTGGAGTGGCAACCAAGCTGCAGGATCCAGTTACCACCTCTGTCCTGGGACAAGTGGTCACAGGGACGGTGGAGCAGGTAAATGTGTAGAAGCATTGGTAACAAGTGAGAGCAAGAAGCTTCTGCGGCTAAGAGGAAGGGTTCTCAGGAAGCAGCAGGGGCAGGAGAGGTCTCAGCTTAGGAAGACACCAGCCTCTTCCGATTCAAAGGGCAAGAGGCCCAAGTGTGCAATCAGTGGTGGACACAGATGAGGCACAAACAGAGGCTGATGCTCAGGTGACAAACCATGAAGCAGAAGGATGCACAAACCCACTCTAACGGAAAGTAGGAAAATAGCAGATGGAGTAAAGGATACGGCTGGAAGCCTACAGAATCTTAGTACTGCAAAATCCTCCAAGTCGAAACTACAAATAATCCCCGTGACTTACATGACTTTTGAGACAGAGCGAAACCGTGACAGGGCTTAAGAAAATGTGGGATTGTAACTCTTATATCACTGTAAATGTAAATCTTAGGCATAAGTCTTAGAGCAACATTTACATCCGTTTAACCATTCATTCACTTGATCAACGGGCCTATGCTGACTCCTTATTTTCAAACCACAGTTTTGGGTACTTCCTACACAAAGATGAATAAGAAGCAGGTTCTGCCCTCTGGGGGTAGTCTAGGGAGGGAAAGAAACATGTAAACAAACCAGAGGTTTCTCACTTAAGTATTTTTAAACTCTACAACCATATTATTAAATTACTAATATTCAGTTCAATAAAGGAGCATTTTAATAAAATGCTGATGATTATTATAAACGAGGATTCTCAGGAAGTAGAAGATGAAATTCATCAGTATAAGTACTTTTATGTAAGGTGAGAACATGAGCTTACATAGAGCTTTATTATTCACAAGGTACCATTTCTACCACATGACAGAAAAGCACTGGATGTGTGGATGCAAAGAAACATCGCATTTTAGTGACCTAATATGGTCGATGTGAAAACTACTGATAGTGAACTACAGCATAAGGCTCATCTAAAAAGCTCTGTTTTGCTTTTACTTTTAAGGAAAATACTTGGAGAAGGCTAAGTAGGGCTGCCGGGAGGAGCTGGAACATCACTGGCAGGCTGCATAATAATGAATTGGTTCCTACCAAAGTGAAATTGTTACTGTTCGTTTTTGTCATTTACAATTGATTCATGTGCTGCATCTGGCATTTTAATCTTAGCATTTGCAAGCCTTTCCATCTTTCTTTAAGACATGAGAATTAGTTAAAGACAGTTAAAAGATGACAAGTATCGAGCACAGCATTATTAAGAAGAGTCGGATTAGAGAAGTTTCTTTCCAAGCCTTAGGAATCGCTATTTGACAGTATCCTGTGTGGTACGTGAAAGGCTTTTTTTAAGCTAGAAAAGTAAGAGAACCTAAAATAGTAGTATTTTAAATTCTTTAACTCGTGAACATAATATGTGTACTCTCATGCATTATCTACAGAAAGTATAATTAAATATAGGACACCATTTCACTAATAATACTTCCAAATGTCACAGATTGATTTCTTAAATATAAATAAATTCACATCATTTTGTAACTGTAATGACTTATGGGAATTATTTGTTTGAAGTTCTCTTAAAAGTCATTGCCTTACTTTCTTATCATGAACGTGAAAAAAATTCCAAATTGGCTTTTGCTTCAACCTGAATCTATTGAAGAGTATCTTCCCACCTATCCTTCCTGTAAGTTGTGAAACTGAAAAAAAAAAAAAAAATAATGATTTAAAACAATAAATAAAAGAATCATTTTCAGAACTTAGGACATTTATTAGTATTCTGAATAGGGTTAAGCGCTATGTTTTAACTTTGGGAAAAATAAGTGAAGAGTTCTGATGTTCACATGAAATAATATAATCAGGTGTTAAATAATAAAAAAAGAAATTCTTTTGGAGCTTTTCACAGAGAGATGATCCAGGCCGAACATGCATTCCCAGCGATGCATTCCCAGCGTGGTTTGCCTGTTTCACCGAGAACCACATGACTGCCTGACATCCTACTACCATGGCACAGAGTCCCAAATGAAACTGTATGGGTCACTTGCAGGCCATTTTAAGTAAACAATAAAAAATTTAAAACAAATGGCTATAAGGACTTCGGAACACTCATGAGGGGAAGAGGATGAATTATTTTAAATAGACTCCCTATATTATCCATCCCTGTCAGGGGATAGCTTCTCAAGCCATATTGTTGCCTATAACTTCCGTCTCCCAAAAAAATGAAGAAATGGGGGCTTCCCTGGTGGCGCAGTGGTTGAGAATCTGACTGCTAATGCAGGGGACCCGGGTTCGCGCCCTGGTCTGGGAGGATCCCACACGCCATGGAGCAACTAGGCCCATGAGCCATAACTACTGAGCCTGCGCATCTGGAGCCTGTGCTCCGCAACAAGAGAGGCTGCGATAGTGAGAGGCCCGTGCACCGCGATGAAGAGCGGCCCCCCCCTTGCCACAACTAGAGAAATCCCTCGCACAGAAACGAAGACCCAACACAGCAAAAATAAATTAATTAATAAACTTTAAAAAAATGAAGGAATAAAGAGGCTTAACTATGAAAACTGGCATACTGACACACTTTGGAGTAGCCAACTTGGAAGCAGACCCTCCAGCCCTAGTCAAGCTTTCAGATGACTCTGGTCCCTGCTGTTAGCTTGACTGCTTCCTCATGAAAGATTCTGTTAGACCCAACCAACTAAGCTCATCCACGATACCTGATCTTCAGAACCTGCATAAACATATTGTTTACAAATGTTATAAAATGTTTTTGTTTTAAGCTGCTAAATTTTGGGGTAACTTGTTATGTAGCAATAGATAACTAATGCAATAACACTATTTTTGGAGGGTAGAGAAGGCATAGGATTCCAGGAAATGCGATCGGTGTGTGTGGGGGGGGGGGGCGGGGAAGAGAGTCACATAAAGAACAATCATAGATATAAACAGAAGAGGAGAGAGGAGAGAGAGAATAGGAGCTTTGCAGTATATATTTATTTTCTTTTCAGATTGTCCCTGGAATTTACAATCATTATTCTGTAGCAACATATCCCATAGTTGACCAAAACTGCTGCCTAGATTCTAAAACTGTTTTGAAAAGCCACAAAATTATGTGAAAGTTAAGTGAAGCCCTGTGTCCAAATATTCACTGCATAAAGTATTGTTTCCAGGAGGGCCTCTGAGGAAGGGTCAATATTTTAAAGGGAAGGATGAGTGAGTAATGTAACATGGATCCATTTATCAGTTTAGCTGGTACTGCCTGGTCAGCAGAGGATGGAACACACCACAAGGACATCACAACACTAGGGAAGATGGGGACTGCACTTTTGAATGAGATACTGCCCTAGAAGTGGGAACCCTCCTTGAGTAGCTCTAGTGTGGGGATAAAGGAAAGCTGATGGATAATAAAGGGCAGAGAGAAGGGCCAGGAAAAAAACTGCAGCAATATGTGATGGCAATAAATTATAAGAGTGAATAAAGTGAGGACTCAAAACAAAGTAAGGCTATTTCATAATAGGTTTTGAGATGGGTCAGATATTTATCAAATTTTATGCTTAACACACATTTATAACTAGAGCAGGAAAACAAGCAACATTCTGGTTTGATAAATATTTCATAGAGGTGATAAAGAAAACCCATTTCTAGCAAGGCCAAATTACCCTTATGGTCTATTTGCTTAGCTAAGCAGAAATTACTAATTATTCTTTTTAAATTGCAAGAAACTGCCTTGTTTTTAAAAAATATATGAAATATTTAATCTCTCAACAAGATAGATTAATGGTGCTGAAAAAGTTCTTGCTATGTCGGGAAACAATTTTTTTTTATGTTTAACCTTGTCAAAGAAAAGATACAAAGATGGAAACCATTATCCAAGTAAAATGAAGCCAAATTAGGAAATTTAAAAATACTTTTCATACAGCTTCTTAAATTTAAATATAGGAAAAATGGCTGAAACTTAAAACTCTTTATTTCTGAGGGCCAAGAATGAGGGAGCCAGTGGTGAGGAGTCTTGAATTTAAAGCAGAAAAAAAGATTTTCCTTGAGAGTATTGATTTTGGTTTGAAATTGGATTAATAAAAATAATATATTATATTTATTTTATATTGTTATAAATATAAATAAATAAAGGCCTCAAACATCTCTGTTAAATCTAAACAAAATCTAGCTCTGCAGATAATGGGAATCAGAGTCAGGGCATATTTTGCATAGTTTCTGTTTATTTCCTTAAGGATAAGGACACAACCTATTTACAAATCTATTCAAAATTTACAGAGACTGCAATTTTAAAGAATCGGTGTATATTAAAATATCTGCTGAAGGAATATTAAGCAAAACTCACCAAAAAGATCAAAATGAAAAATCTTTGGTAGCTTCCATTTTATGTTTTTGCTGTAATAGTCTGTCATAGATATGTTATTTAAAGAAAAAATACTTTGCATTCTAAAGTATTTTAATTAATCCACAAAAGTATAAATTAAATTCCTGTGATGAAGGAGTGAGAGGCCTTTCATTTCACATTTCCATCACAAGTTCTACTTTTCTGTTTAAGTTTTCCAAAATATTCGTGTATGAAATAAGTTCTAAAGTTTTTATCTGACTTTTTTTCACAAATATTCCTCCAATATGGGAATCATGAGAGACAGATGACTACTCACTTTTCAACTATATAACTTTCCAACCACTGAGGCAATACTAAGTTGTGATTTTTAGGTAATAGTTTTGTCTCATCATTCTCCATTTATTTCAATATCCTATGTTTCTTTAGTGAGGACATGAAGACTAAAGAATGGAAATCCAGAATGAATGGTTCATTCTATCCTTTGTAGCATCATTTCACTGCATCATGTTCCCTGTGCTGGGCCCCATGGTACACATATAAATTCACCTTTCAATCATTTGTGCGGGTTAATGACACTGAGTAATAGCCCATTAGCAAAGTGCCATTCCAGACACCAGCCAGGCATGCCAAACAGATAATCTGACAATCGTTTCAGATTCATTTTCCACAAACAGAAACACTGCTCAGGCTTATTAACTGGCAAATCTGCATAAGGCACAGCATAGAGCACAGAGCCTCCATTAAAAGCAGCAATCCATCTCATTAATGTAATTTACAAGGATATTTGGCCCATTCTATTGTTTTAAAATATAAAAAAAAATGCCCCTATTCAAAAAGCTGTCATTTATTTATAGCAAATTCTTATCATGTCCCGTATGCTTCGCTGAAATAAAAGGATCATAAATTGGTTAATGACAATTGTTACTCAAATATCTTATATTTTGCTGCCAACGGTACAGAGCATTCGGAATTTAACTCCTGTTAGCTTCCTCAAAATATAATCTGATGATAGACTCACCCAATGATAATTAATGATGAAGCCTCTTCTTTTGGTTTTGACTTTCTCCTTACAAGTTGCCTTAAAATTTGCCCTTGGAAATTGTGATCAGGGACCTGTTGTACCGCAAATATCTAAGACATGATTTTAATAAAGATGTGCTTGCCTAAGATTTCTGCCCTGTCCCCCTCTGTTTTAACATCTACGAATGGGAAGTTCACTTGTGAATACTGAAGTTCTCACTATGTAGCTGAGCAAAATATGCCCTTTTTCTCTCTTGAGAGCTTGCTGCTTCTTTGTGCTTCATGAACAGTGTGTTGCATCCTTTCTTCCTTTTGCTGGGAAATGTCCCTGCATTTATCTTTAGATTTCATGGTAAGAGAAAATTCCATTTAGAATTCATGACTTTAACAATGGTATAATTTTCTTTCATTTTCTCCTGATACAAGTATAACTTTATGTTAAATTGAGGTGACCTGTTCTTAAGTATTCATCTTCAAGAAAGCTATCAAAAGATGAAATGTTAATAGAGATGGTCACATTCAGGCAGATTTTCAAAGTCAGTGACCTATGCTGAAATTACTCCAGAAATATTAAGATCTCCACTCTTCTGTGGCATATTCCAAGTCTAATATCACTTGCACTGAAGACTTCTTCATGGGGGAGACAGTAGCCATTAATGACTTAATTGTGAGAGAGTGAGGTCAATATAGTGTCTCAGAAGGGCAGCATTCTGGAAGGGAACTGTTTGTTAGGATAATAGCTCCCACCTGACAGTCTGTTTCTTTTCGCGGTCCAACTCCCTCACATAGATCACAGGGTTTTTCAACCCTGATAGGCTGCAATCACAAAACACATTTTTCCTCGGCCTTCAATGTTTTCTGTGTTGAAGACAATGATATTTCATATAATCAAATTGCTTACTTATATCACCTAAACCTTCAGCGATAAATTCTTCCTTCAATGGTTCTGTACTTGATATTTTTCCTTTCACTCAGAAAGCATTAGTATTATTATTTTTACCCTCTGATGTTTATATTGCATTCCTCAGAGTAGATTTGTCTTCTGTGACTGGTCCTCAGCCACAAAGTTGAGATGCAGTCCAACTGGGCTTGACATATACACACACACACATATATACACACGTATATATGCATATATATATACACAAACATAGACATACATATAAATACATAAACACACACACACACATATAGTTAAAAAAAGACATGGAACAACAGGATAAAGAGTAAAACCTAAGAACCAGAAAATGTAGAAACAAAGACATAATTATATACAAACAAAAACAGAAATAAATAATAAAAAACACTTAGAAAAACACACGGATTATAATGTAGAGCTCATTAAATTACATAAATCGAACCCATTTGCCCATACAGCACCAGAGCAGGAAAGAGAAATTTACCAGAATCCCAGAAGTCCCCCTCATGCTGTCTTCAAGTCACTACTCACAACATCCAAGTGTAATCACTATTTTGACTTCTAACACCACAGATTAGTTTTCCCCGTTTTTGAATTTTTTGTGTTTGCTTTACAATGCCTTGGTTTACATTGGTTTACCTACATCACCAAGCACATTCCCGGTGAAGGCGTTTCCACCTCCTTCTCTTCACCACAGCCTGCCCTGCACGCTACCGAGCAGCCGCAGCTGGGAGTCAAGCTGGGGTTCTACCTCCTGCTCTGTTCACTCGTATCTGAGGTCAAATGTCTCCGCTTTCCCGAAGACAAAGGCATAATCTAATTTTAAATTGGGAGGTGTCTGTATACTCTGTGCTCTGAAAACTGACTTAAGGATGATAGAAACTCCAGGGACCCTGTGAAAAACCCATGATTGAAGAGAACATATGAGAACATGGAATATGAATCAGAGACCCATTTGGGGTCTTGCTTCAGTCATTCCCTCTTCTTTGCTCCATCTCCCAATCTATAAAGAGGAAGTAATAATGACACCCAATTTGAAGAGTTGCTGAGAGAACTAAGTGATGGCATATATTAAAAATACAAGTGGCGCTATGAATTTTACATGCCGGGCCCTTTCTCTTCACTTTTGTTCTATGACATTAGAATATTCAAAAACAAAAACAGCAAGCACAACTTGCTCCTAGGAAACCTCCATGGTCAGTATTAATTTTTCATACGATTAATTCATTAGTTGTTTTAATTCTCTCAATGCTTGACCCTGAATAAAAACTATTACCAGCTTATTCATTCCCTGAATAGGCAGCATGATCACTAGTGGTAACAAGAAGGTCCCCACTACACTTCTCAGAGGAATGCAGTACTTTGAAAAGTTCATGTAATTATGCCAGGCACATACTACGTTTCCCTGCATTACTACATACTATTGAGCACAGGCCAAGATTCCCAGTCAGATAAGCAAATACTTCTGATTAAAGATCATATGATGCATTGTAATAGGGCCCATTTTATTCGCTTCTATTAATATTCACTAACTGAAGTCGGTTTGTCCAACTTCTTACTTCAAATGTATCATTCGATCTCACTCCATTTCTTGGCCTGTCCTTTTAAACACATCCTTTCTAGAATTAGAGAACTTCCCCCTGGGCTCATTGCAGATTTCTCCAGTAAATAAGCCCTATTTTTCAGCTGTTAGTTATGCTCTCTTGCTTCAGATCTCTGATACATGGATTAACTTCTCAGTAAATATTTCTGTTTGAAAGCAGTTGGTCTCCAGTCTTTGTAAAGTCTTAAAAAGGCCTGGCATATACCATCTCCACAGGGTATTCTGCAGTTGTAAAAGGAATGGCAGTTTGGAGATGACAGACAGTGAGTTATTTTCTTTGCCCCAGAAGGTAACAGTAGATTACGGATAAAACATTGCACAAATGACATAAAATTTCACATAACCAAGTGAAAAACAATAAAACTTTTTAGAACTGGGGTGTCCATTAGTTTTGTCAGAGAACATTTCCTTTACCTCTATCACTTTTCCTAAATTTAAAAACACAATTGATATTTTGATATAGTTTCTAAAATGTTATAATTTTTTCATATGCTACAAAGAACCATACATCTCATATTAGTCAAAAAAAAAGAAAAAAACCCACAATATACCAAAAAGTCCTGTATGACATAAAAATTGCACAGGCTGAAAAGCAGCTGATGTAATGGGAACAGCCCAGACCAGGCCTGAGTTCCAAGTTCATGGCCCTTCCTAGCTGTGGGAACTTGGGCAAGTTTCTCACATCCTCATTCATAAAATAAGAACAGGGAGACTTGAATTGCAATTTGTCATGAAGATTTAGCAATGGCTTATTGATCCATTGTTTTACATATATTAAGTTGTGTCTCACAACAAGATTAAGTGCCCAATGAAAGCAGACTATCATTTGTTACTAATTTGGGAACTTAAAACACTCAGGTGTTCGTATGTGAAAAAAATCCCCAATACATATTGGTTTGGGGTGGCATTTTGTTCAGATCAGATCAGGCCAATGTGATCACGTACATGGTTAGTACTGTTTGGGAAGAGTACCCCCCCCTTTTCTTTAAAAAAAAAAACAGTATTGCTTTGAAGAGAAGTCATATGACTCTACTAATAAAAACTATACTACATATAAGATAGATAACCAACAAGGACCTACTGTATAGCACAGGGAACCCTACTCAACATTCTGTGATAACCTATATGAGAAAAGAATCTAAAAAGAATGAATATATGTACATGTATAACTGAATCACTTTGCTGTACACCTGAAACTAACACATTGTAAATTAACTAATCAATTATACTCCAATAAAAAAAAGTTGGAGAACTGAAGTTCTGTAATATTAAGTAATTTGTCTAAGGTCACATATTAAACAGTGGAGGTGATATGTGAAAAAGATTATAGTTGTTTAATATTAAATAATACATATTATAGCAGTAAGAATTTTTCCATACTTTTTAAAAAAATCTTCTTAACCCTCCGAGCTATATACTATTCTTATCCCAAGTTTACAGAAAAGAAAACCAAGGCTGGTAGCGATAAAGTAGCTCTTCAGGGTCACCCAGAGTCTTTTCATCCAGGTCTGCCTGCCTCCAGAGCTTGTGCTCTTTTCTATAACCTTGTATGGGGAAAAGTTATCTGATACCAAATTCACTCATTTGGACATATCCAGAATCTGAATTACGACAGTTTGTGACCATGTGTGTGTGTTCCTGTACACACACAACAGGCACAAGTATGAGAAAGACAGCTAGCAAAACACAATATGGATTTTAACTTGAATAAAAATGTCTAGAGCTAACCATTAGGATGATTAAGTCAGACTGCTCATATATTTGGGGAAGGAACAGACGGTATAAGGATGCAGGGAGCCATCTTCCTAAAAACTGGAGAACGATTTTGCCAACTGGTTGTGACACAGATTAGGTACCCTCTTGAGATCCCCTTTCGCCCAGTGATTTTGTTATTCTTTGTATGTTACACACATAGGCAGACTACTAATTTGGAAATAAGATTGCATTGTGAGAGTAAAAACTATGAGATCAATACAAAATAGATCACAGGAAAGAAAACTGCAAAATTAAAAAGACTCCTGCTTCCCAGGCCAAAGACTTAAGTGATGACATAACCAAGAAAAGAATATGTCAGTGTAAGGGGGTAAATAACGTGGATCGAAGAAAGGGAAAAAGTCCGAGAAACTGAAGCTGGTGTAACCATGCTAAGAGTACTGTCTGAGGAGAGGGCTCTGTGATCTGCCAGACAGGTATACCCCGCATGAGATGGAGACTCCGAGCTGTCAGAGCTCTCGCCACCTTCTAACCAGAACTCCTTTGGATGCTCCCACTCTGATCCATCCACATTCACCAGACAACTTCCCAAAAGGGTAGACCACACACCAGCCTTTTTCTTTATCAAGTGTACATTACATTAGAACTTTCCTAAATTTAGAATAGTACTGTCTTTGCAAAAAGCATGATTTTTGTGAAAAAACTGTCATCTAGACACAACTGCTTTCAGCTGTTTTCACACCTAAGCGCACATTCTCATACTTCAGAGCACAGGCTTTGTAGCTCAATTACCTGGGCTGGAATCACAGCCCTAGTGTTCACTAGTCATGTGATCTTGACCAATTATGTAGCCTCTCTCTGGGACCAATAACAGTACCTAGTTTATAGACTGATATGCAATTTAAATAAGTTAATATGTGTAAATGCTTAGAATGGTGCATGGAACATAGTGCTCAATACATTTTAACTATTATTGTTGATATTGATACATTTTGTTGATACATTTAAATTTACTGATACATTTTATTAAATCTATTCATACATTTTGTTGATATTGATACATTTAACTATTATTATTATTGATATTGATTTTATTGTTACTAGTCTAGATTTTTAATTTAGTTCAGTTCTACCACTCTCCAAACCCAATACCCAACCTCAACCCCTTATTCAGTCCTTACACCATCCCCTCTCTATACTGACAAGCTCCTACCTTTTGGTTTTTGCTCCCAAAGCTCCTTCCACCACGTCATTCATTCTCAATTAACATCACTTCTTTCTGTAATAACCCTTGCTGACGAAGGGTGGGCCTAGTGCCTCTGTCATCAATCTTCCTGACTCACAGGACAAGGGTAAGAGATTGTCATTCTTCTTGTTTCTCGCTATCACTTTTCCCAAGGTCACTCACCAACCTCTCCTCTTTTAATATCTGTGCTACCTGACATTTACTTTCCATAATCAGTTAATGATACTCTTCCATATATTTCAGTGGTTCGGGACTGCTTCACATTCCCTATATATCCCTCCTGTCATCTTTATGGACAATACTGATGATCCTTCTACTATCTGGGTGGTTGTTTCTATTCCACACCCTTGTTGTAAATTAAACTGATGTATATGCTCCCCCACAAACAGTTCAGTTAGTTTAAACTGGCACAAGTGCCTTTTCTTTAATTGATCTGGTTTTTATTGTTTTATTATTTAGTTCTGTCAATAACAGACACAATGGTCTATCATGTCCAGAATCTAGGTTTGTATTTTATTTGACCATCTACCTTTAAGAACTGTGGTATGCTTTTTATGGTCTGACTATGTGTCCCTCCTCTCCCCAAATTCACATGTTGAAATCCTAATGCCCAAGGTGATGGTATTAGTAGGTGGGGCCTTTGGGAGGCGATGAAGTCATGAGGATGGAACCCTCATGAATGGGATTAATGCCTTACAGAAGAGGATCCAGAGAGACCTCTAGTGTTTCCACCATGTGAAGACACAGTGAGAAGTTGCTAGATATGAACCAGGAAGTGGCCCTTACCCGACTATGCTGGTGCCTTGATCTTGGACTTCCAGCCCCCAGAACCATGAGAAATAAATTCCTGTTATAAGCTACCACCCAGCCTGTGGTATTTGGTTATAGCAGCACAGATAAATAGCAGCTTTATTCTTATGTCTATTTGTATGCAGACTTACATGAATTTTTATTTTCCAGGTCATTCTTGATTTTAAATAGTCTCCCCCATTATCTTTATATGCACATTCTTTCTTGTCATGTGTCTGTGTTTTCTGGTTAAAAAAAACTTATCACTGTTCCTGTGTGAGCTTATATGATATGGAGTTTTAGGCCACTGGATAGATCCCTGAGCGTATGACTAAAGATCATGCCAGAAGCAAAGAGATACGTTTTGTATCCTGTGATATGGGAAAGAAAGTCAGTCACTCTTAAGATGAATGACTGCTAAGCTCTATAATCAAGGTATAGGACAAAGAAATTAAGGTTTTACAGAGATACTCCTCAGGCTTGTTTTCTAAATGACTGGAGCAAATTTGGAATTTTCCAAATTCCACAGGACTGGAGCAAACTCCTCAAAGACACCGTTCTCTGCTTTCTGACACTGTCATGCAACACTAGAGTTTTAATTTTCTTTCAGCAGGAGATGGAATCCAAGCTTAATCTGGACTTGGAGGTGCTAAATTTAGAGGTTCCCTGAGTTGTCCAACCATCATGACCTGGGGAGTGTTTAGTCAGCCACTGACAGACTTTGTGAAATAATGACAGAGGTGAGAAACTTTGAAGTACTTGCCAACATAGCCTGTAAGAGCATCTGAGAGCCCAAGAATTGGCATTTATTTGACAAAGTGCAGACATTACAATCTAAGGAGGTGAAGTGGGACCTCTAGACTACCAGACAATACACACAGCACAGGGCGCTACTTAAGCAGAAGGCAACTCACAGTAAAGGGCTGCAACATCAACTCTGGTTTATGGAATTAGAGGATTTCAATCCTGGCTGCCCACTGGAATCACCTGGAGGACTTTTACCAAACATGGATGCCAGGTCTCACCCCAATGAATCCAATTGTTCTGGATGGCGGACCAAGGCTGAGTATTTGTAAAAGCTCCCCTAGATAGTACAAACATGCAGCCAGGATTGAGATCTTGTAGTGTAAACCAGAGCAGAGGATAAAAACTATGTTATCATTTGAGTGGACTGTATTTTCCCCCTTAGTTACCTAAATGTACATTTGAAACAATATGGCGGTTTAGAATGTAACAACTACAATACCCAGTGGAAGGTCTGAAATGCCAGATGAACTGGCATTTAACAGAGATGAGTCCTCATACTCTAAGGAACAGCATAGTTTATAAGAGACCCAAGAATGCGAATGTATTTTCCACCCAGAAACCTTCCCTCTCCGCCAAAAAGTAATTTACCTTTCATGGATGTGATGGTTAATTTTATGTGTCAACAGATGGGGTGAAAGAGTGCCCAGATATTTGGTTAAATATTATTCTGGGTGTGTCTGTGAGGAGGTTTCTGGATGAGATTAACATTTGAATCAGTAGAGGTAGACTTAGTAAAGCAGACTGCCTTCCCCAATGTCAGTGGGCCTTACCGAGTCCTTAGAAGGCCTGAAGAGAACAAAAAGGCTGAGTAAGGGAGAATTAGCTCTCTCTGCCTATCTTTGAGCTGCGAACATCAGTCTTGAGCTGGAACATATACCATTGACTCTCCTGTTTCTCAAGCCTTCAGTTCAGAATGGGACTTTACTATCAGTTCCCCTGGGTCTCTAGCTTGCTGGCTGCAGATCTGGGGACTTTCTCAGCCTCCATAATCATGTAAGCCAATTCTTTATAAAAATCTGTTTATACATATTGGTTCTGTTTCTCTGGAGAACTCTGACATACAAAGGAACATTGGTTTATTACTTCTGAGATACTTGTTACTTTAGGAAACAGTTGCCTAAAAATACTAGCTGCCCTGTCCTCAGAAATGGGCAATAAATGCTACCATTTGCACGTATATATGATGGAATCTGGCTGAGAATTTTCTCAAAGATCACCCCCTGTCACTTTTCTGCCATTGCACACAGCCTGCTCGTTATGCCTCAGACGGAAAAAAAAAAAAGCAAGATGACCACAATGGAATTCGACGGAATAGCAGCAGGGAGTTCCAGCAGTTCCCACAAGCCAGCCCTTTATAAGCACCAGCCCATCACTACCTTGTTTTCAAGACCTCCTGCTAATAGTCAATGCCTGGGTTTGGTTCTGGTATATTAGACTGTCCCCTGGCAAAGAACTCAAGTTTCATTCAGGCATAATAAATCATCAGTCTCACACTAGCAAATAATTCACCCAGACTCCCTTCTGTCTTCCCTTCTTTGACAGTTCATCTCCTGTCAAGTGAACTAAAAAGGATATTAACGTTCTTCATTTTGCAACTATTAAAGTCAAATCAGCATTTTTCATATTACCTTTAACCCCTTCCCTTTATAAAATAAAGACGTACTCCTTAACTCTACCAATGTAAGCGTGTATATTTAAAGGAATGTATATTTCTCTCTAGTCGTTATGTTAGTTAGGAACTGCTTACTAGAAATCTTGAACAATTATAATTTTAAGTTGGTGGAATATGACTTTAGTATAAAAAATGGCAGTGATAAGCTTTTCTTACTTCAACAATCAGACACAGTCCCATTCTAGGAATAAATGAAATAAAGCTAAGAAAAAGATCCATTTATAGTTCTATATTCTATTAATGATTCTCTACGGCTCAGAAGCTACCTTAAAAAAATCACCCCAAATCAGGCCTCTGCTGACCTGCAGGTTTGCTCCCCTTGATACAATCTCTGAATAAAGTAAATGTACCCCCAGATTTTCCCTTGATTTCTTATTTTTACTGTTTTCAACCTGGATTCCATTAAGCATGGGGCAAATCTGTGTATAACTAATTTTAGCGATATCCTCAGAAACAAGGAAAAAAATCAAGGAAAAAAAAAAGAAAATATGTTTCTTGAAGAATAATATATGACAAACAAGTTAACTATACAGAGAAAATGAGATTCTCAATACAATTCTTAGGGGCAGCCCATTCATTCATTCATCCATTAATTCATGTCCTAACATGTCAGGCACCATTCTAGGCATTGGGGTGAAGTAAACAGAGTTCTTGCCCTTTTGTTGCTTATATTCTAGTAGTCAAGAGACAACCAATAAATAGGCAAAACCAACAACCATAGTACATCAAAGAGTGGTAGGTGCCACTGAGAAAAATAAAGAATGGTGATGAAGAAGGGCTTCTCTAACAAGGAGACCTAAAGGAAGTGAGGGAGTGAGCCATGCAGGGGGGTCTACGTTAGGCTTTGTGGTTCATAGTAAGGACACTGGTTTTCCCTCTGAGTGAAATAGGGAGCCATTCAATGATTTCAAGCAGAAGAGTGACATGATCTGACACATTAAAATGATCGTTTTACCATTCTACTGAGATTGTCTTGTAGCAAGGAAGGGTTTGATCTTCCAAACAGGTGTAAAGACATTATCAGTGCTCAGGAGTTCCCGGTCCCCCTTTTCTGCCTGGGCATACAAGAAGTACATTTCCAAGCCCCTCTGCAGTAAGCGGGGCCACAGGACTGGGGTTGGACAATGAGATGGGAGCAGTAGTGGCCTGTGTCACTTTTATGCTCTAGGATTCTCCAGTCTCATCACCTACTGCTTCAGCTGGCGACAGTGAATGGTGCAGCCTCCATCAGCCTGGATCCCTGAATGACTGTAAGAAGTTGTCCCCAGCCCCTTTCATCTTGTCAAAATAAAGTAGACATCTGTGAATAAGATATATGAATTGTATCATAAAATTGTATCAAAAAATCTACAAACAATAAATGCTGGAGAGGGTGTGGAGAAAAGTGAACCCTCCTACACCACTGATGGGAATGTAAATTGGTGCAGCCCCTATGGAGAACAGTATGGAAGTTCCTTAAAAAACTAAAAATAGAGCTACCATACGATCCAGCAATCCCACTCCTGGGCGTATATCCGGAGAAAACCATAATTCGAAAAGATACATGCACCCCAATGTTCACTGCAGCACTATTTACAATAGCCAGGACATGGAAGCAATCTAAATGTCCATCAACAGAGGAATGCATAAAGAAGATGTGGTGTATATATAAACAATGGAATATTACTCAGCCATAAAAAGAATGAAATAATGCCACTGCAGCGACACGGATGGACCTAGAGATTGTCATACTGAGTGAAATAAGAAAGAGAAAGACAAATATCATATGAGGGACTTCCCTGGTAGCACAGTGGTTAAGAATCCGCCTGTTAATGCAGGGGACACGGGTTTGATCCCTGGTCCAGGAAGATCCCATGTGCCATGGAGCAACTAAGCCCACGCGCCACAACTACTGAGTCTGCATGCCCTAGAGCCTGCGTGCCACAACTACTGAGCCCACGTGCTGCAACTACTGAAGCCCCCGTGCCTAGAGCCCGTGCTCCACAGCAAGAGAAGCCCGTGCACTGCAACGAAGAGTAGCCCCCGCTCGCTGCAACTAGAGAAAGCCCACGTGCAGAAACAGAGACCCAACGCAGCCAAAAATTTAATAAAAACAAACAAATGTGATATGATATTGCTTATATGTGGAACCTAAAAAATGGTACAAATGAACCTATTTACAAAACAGAAATAGAGTCACAGATGTAGAAAACAAACTTATGATTACCAAGGGGGAAGGGGAGGAGGGATAAATTGGGAGATTGGGATTAACATCTACACACTACTGTATGTAAAATAGATAACTAATAAGAGCCTATTGTATAGCACAGGGAGCTCTACTCAATACTCTGTAATGACCTATATGGGAATAGAATATAAAAAAGAGTGGGTATAGGTATATATATAACTGATTCACTTTGTTGTACAGCAGAAACCAGCACAACGTTGTAAATCAACTATACTCCAATAAAATTTTTTTAAAAAGATATACGAATTTTTTTTGTATTAAGCCAGTGAGGTTTGGAGAGTTGAGAGTCATTGCTGCAAAAGCCTGGTCTGTTCCGATGAAATCAACTAGTTAGGAAATATGACTCAGTCCAGTGATGCCAGTAGCTTAGACCAAGGTGAAAGGAGTGGAGGCGAGATTCTGGATAAATTTTGAAGGTAAAACCAAACCTTTTGACAAATTCCTGTTATTTTGATAAGAAATTATTTTTTAACCTGAAAACACTTTCTAAACTTTTGTCCTTGCTTACAAAATATTTAGCAAATGACAAATATAATTCATCCAAACATATATAAATCTCTTTTGGTTGATGCAATGTAATTCCTATAAAGTGGTCTCAAAACAAATGCAGTGATGAATATCTGACATTTATATTCTGCCTTCCTTTCTTTAGTATGAGCATATATTTTGAAAAAAATACATAAATTTCCATTTAATGCAACATGGTATGTTATTAATTACATGTTCCAGCAACGATTTCCAATAAAAAGACATTTAATTTTTAAAAACTCACTGCACTAAACTGCATTGGGAATTACTAGATATCTTATGCTGAGACAGAATATGACAATGTCTATTATAGTGATACTAAGTGAGTTATGCTTAAAATTGTGCCTAAAGTTAAATATCATAAGCTATTTATTTAGCAAAAATGTAGTAGGGAAACAATTATGTGTGAGAATCTATGCGAGGCACATGAGTCATAATCAAATAAAGAAATTACTGCACTTTCTAAGATCAATGCCTACAGCCTGAAGTATGTACTTTATGGTGTTTAGAAAAACACGATGTATAAGGACCTTCATGTGGTCCCAAAGTAAATTAACAGTGTCATAACATTATATAATATAAACTCCCTCCTCACAAGTCAGTGGAATACTCATATTTTCTCTGTGCATTTCACAAGTACTTTAAAACTGAATGATTATGATATTGATGATTATAAAATGGTCCTAAATTAGTAGAGGCCAGATATGTAATACATCCTGAGTTTTAGTTATTTTTAAATGGGAAAAGAAAAGAGATGTTGTTTTGATGTTTTGTCATCATATTTTTCTATAACTTATTTTGAAATTAAATCTCAGCTATGGGTTTAAAGGGTCAAGGTATCAGCTAGGGTTCTGTAAACTACATTTCTGCTTTACCCAGATGGTCACTTTTATGAGTAATACTAGGAACAGAATAACCACAGGTTCAAATATGCATTTAATTATACAATCTTCCATTATCTTTTCCATTAAGAATATTGTTATAGTTAAGAAAATGTTAGATGACATTAACTGATTTTATAAATTTATGTCAGAAACGAACTCTAAAACATATTTTTCTGAAAAATATCAGGTTTCTTAAGGGGCACCCTTTGCTGAAATATTTTTATCTGATTTAACCAGCTTTGATTTTTTAAAAATCAGTCCTTACCTTTTTAGTTTCTGATTTGTTCAAAGTGTCAAATATACATGAAAGAAATTAAACGTATAATTTCATAATTTATAACCATTACAGAAAGTTTTAATTATTTCAACCCAGTGTACAAAATGTTCCTGAAAATACTGCATACTCACCACTGACAATATCCCCTCCGTCTAAGTTTTAAACTATATGCAAGCATCACTTTCTAGGCTATCTTTTCCTAACCTATAAAATACAGGCGTTCACCATCTACAGTCTCTTTCCTCTCTAACATTCTTTGACTCCAAATCATTGCCATGTCAACACCCTTTGGCATCCCTTCTTGATATTCCTACTGCAACCGCCTTCATTCAGGTTCTCATCACCCAAACTTGAATTCAACACAGAGGTTTCCCAAGCATACTGTGTTCTTATCTCTAATCTGGACTCATCCCCATCAGCCGCCACGTTGCGATCAGAGTTATTCTCTAATGCAAGTCTGATCATCTGAGTTACTCCTTGGCTTAAAAAGTCTTTAATGTATTTCTTCTTCCAGATCCTGGAAGAACCCAGATGGTCCTGGGTCTTACCACCTCATCTGAATGCTCCTCCACCATGACCCCTGGCCCCCAGTATATTTCCCTTTTATAGAATTTATCACAATGTACTATGCTGATTGATTTATTGCCATCCTTCCTGCTAGTCTCCTTGAGAGTGGGTAAAACATTTGATTTGGGATCCTTTGTGTTTATCACATTGCCCTGTACCTGATAGTGAACAGTATGTGCTTGTTGAATGAACAAAGCTGTGAATGAATAGACATCTCTAATACTTGAATACAAGGTTTTCATAAAGGACTGAAGTACCATATTCTCTAAGACGCTACAAATATTTATTCCCATTTGAAAATATGCCCACAAATCTCCAGCGCATATTTTGCCACGAGAGATACAAAAGGGAAATACCATATAAACACTACACTCTGTGGTATACGTTTTAATATTCATACATAAAATCACTCAAAGTAAAACATTGCTTTTTGCCTAGTTTATTCTCTTTAGACAAAGAAACCAGACTGGTTAGATTTATGAGATGGTTAAACGTGCTATGTGTTGATTTACAGCATTACACTTACGTGCCACCAAAGTTTTTCTTTTTAAGAAAGAAACTACAAATGTTAAATGATATATTAGAGAACTCCTTCCTACCACATCCTAGTTATTTTAAATGGAATCTAAATATGGGGTCTAAATTAAGAGAATACATGTAAGTTTCATGCAGCATAATTTAGAACAGGAAGTTTCCCTGGTAACCATGTATAAGTTGGCAAGCAGCAAAAGAAACTATAGCCCTAGGTTCTTGTAAAGAAATAGTAAGTATACTTTATGACCTTGAATTCTTTATTGGTTAACTCCTTCCTCCTGGTGATTTTAAGTTTGTCTTTTTCATTTAAATTACCTGTTTACAGGTAGGTGGGAGAGACTTTTAGTAAATCCCATCCCATTTTCTTTAAAACTTTTCAGATGTTCTGTGATAACCTTTTTTATTTCTTCGATTAATACACTGGTCCAATCAATAAAGCAATCTTTACCTTCCTTCAGTCAAACTACAGTGAGCCCAAATGATTTTTTAAATACTCTATCCTGGAAATGTTCTGGAAATAATGAAGGCAATAGCAGGAATATTGATGTTAAACATTTCTTTATTTATGTTCACATTAAAGAACTTCAAAAAATACTGTACTACTGAATGCAATATGCTGCTACTATTATTCATAATATTATTATTCATAGTAACAAAGAGAAATATAATGTTCTGAAGAGAATTTTCCATTAATTTATTTGATATAAATATAAGAAAAGAAAAAGATAAATGAATTACACTTTATATACTCCCTAACAACAACAACCCAGGTCTTCCTAGCTTTGTTTTAGGAGATTTTTATAAGAAATTTTTCTTACGATCAAACAGTGCAATACTTCCATAACTTCTGAAAATTAGTTCTTTGCTAAGAGGCATACCTAACATGTTTTTGAGTACTGCAACGTCAATCCTTTGGAATCTGTGATTCTTTGCAACCAGTACTCTAATTATTATATATGATTTTTAAGGAGAAAAATGCGTGTACAGGCAAATTCTACCATTAACAACAGGAACTCATAACACAAATTAATGGTAGCACACGTTCCTTAGTGGTTAATATAACATTTACAAAAGCTTTTTGTTAACTGTAGCAATATGCTGAAACTTCAGGACCATCTGGAAATAATTCTATTCACAGTCTCAGGAGGAAGCAAGAGTTGTTAGCACAGAATATTTCAAATATTTAGATAACTTTAGATAACGATAATGTTAGGTAAAGTAGTAGCTCACTCTCACATGGATATGCATGCCCTCCAGCTTTCCGCGGTAGCCTCAGAAAAGATCAGTTAGAAAAATGAGAAGTTGACTAAACCATGCCATTTGGCAGATATTTATTTATTCTCTGCTACATTAAATTGTGTTATGAACAAAGGGGATGAGGGTATAACAATGTAATAAAAATGAGAGAATTCAGGAAAGGAAGAAGGTGAGGGAGGGAGGAAGGAAATAAGTAAGAAATATACTTTTCAAGATCTAAGAAGTTATGATAGAGTAACGCAATAGTGATGCCTGTTAAGAAGGCAGAGGTCAATTTCTGGCGACAGGGAATTGCAGGCAGAAGAACCAAAGGTTCTAGGTGGAAAGTACAGTGGCATTTATAAGGAACAGAATGAAGGCAAGTGGAGCTCAGTGAGAAATGGTGAAGTGCACGGGGTAAAATGAGTGGGATGGGATGCAGAAGATGAGTTTTGGGGTGAAGGAAGAAGGGAGAGAAATCAAGAATTCTGTCATGGACAGCCTATTCCAGGTAGAGATATCAAATATGCAATTGACTATATGATTCTGGATTTCAGGCTGAAATTTTGAATTTAGGAGGCATCATAGAGTTGAAATTTCAATCCACGGGACTAAATGAGATTACCTAAAAAAGATAATCAGAGTCATGGCACACAACTGAAATAATACATGCGGAAGCCTTAATACATAGATAGAGACCAGAGACGGACTCAGGATGGAGCTCTCAGACCTCAACACTTAAGAGTTGTAAAGAAAAAGAGGAGTCAGAAAAGGAGACTGAAAAAAAGATCTGAGAGGTAGAGAGATGGAGGGAAACATGAAAGGAGAATATGATTTCAGAGCAGTCAAAAGAAGTATTTCAAGAAGATGGAAGGGGTTGAAAGGGTCAAATTCAAATACAGCAAGTTACCAAAAGTCTTTATAGAAGCAACTCAAAGGGGAAAAGCATTAAAATGTGACAATGCTAAATATTTTGAACTTTTCAAGATATTTCTGCCAATAAACATCCTGAAGTTCATAGTGAAATAAGCATTCAACCACATTTTATTGCTTACCTGAATTGCTGATCCCATTGTGAACTTTTAATTAATACACAAAAGGAGCCCCTACATTAATTTATTCTAATCCTTATAAAGTAATTAACATCTTGACTATGACTCAGATTCTGAATGTCTATATGTATGAAATAAAGCATAATTAACATTATTATTAGATTCATAATCAGCATTTTAGTGAGTGACCTTATTGCTTCAATAAAACCTTACTGAAATGTCAGCATAATTACAAATATAAATGGAAAAGAAAATTACCATTCAGTAGTTATCTGTCAATAATCTTCCTACTAAGAGGAAAATTTTGTTTCTGAATACATGTATCCATTAGTAATATTGATTAAAAGAACATCTAAGACCTAGTCCATTGTCTCAGTTTTTAATTTGTGTTAAAAAATAAACAACAAAACACTTTAAAAGATAAAATATTCTGTAAGTATAAAATGCTTTAAACTGAACAACTACTGAATTACATACCCAGGCAGGTCTCATTTCACTGTACTAGATCAATTATAGAATATACTTTATTTCTCTAATTTTTATATATTTCCTCTTTCTCCCAGTAGATAAAAGGGTCTTCATGGCAGTAACTAGGTTTATCTAATTCCCCAGTGCTTAGCTCATGGGATAGAGTAGGAACTTAATACATATCTGGTGAATGAACAAATGAATAGGCAGGTGGTACCACAAAAATAAGAGGGAATATACAAATTGCATCCTTTCTAAGGTTATAATATTGGCAAGTAAAACATTTTTCAATGACTGGCCAAAAAAGTGATATATGTATATTCTATCTATTCTTTCTATCTATCTATCTATCTGTCTATCTATCTATCTATCTATCTATCTATCTATCTACCTACCTACCTATCTATCTATCTATCTATCGGGTTGGCCAAAAAGTTTGTTTGGGTTTTTCATACCATCTTACAGAAAACCCCGAATGAACTTTTTGGTCAACCCAATATCTATCTATCTATTTGCATGAAACAAGGAAAAATGTGAACATAGTAATATTTAACTTGAGACTGACAGGCACAAATGCAGTATAGTACTGTATTGCCATTTTAAAGATGGAAAAGGGTCAGTATTTCGGAGAAGTGATCTCAGTCACTCACTGATAGGGAAAAAATATGCAGAATTTGGGATAACAAACATTCAGAGTTTCGGCAAAGAGGCCAAAGATATGTGATTTTAATGAACATTTTGAAGACCTATATGCAGAAAAGTGGGCAAGTCAGAAAAAGGCGTTCTATTTCTGAGACAATTCATTCTGTTTACTGTGACGTTGTGATAGAGAGAGAAGACCACTAGATAATCACAAAGAACATGTACCCAAATCCGGATTCATTCACTCGTCAGTGAACCCATTTACCAAGCTGTCCAGTGAGAAATGATAATTATCACTTAAGATAGTTTCAGAGATCAAATGAGATAATTTACATGGAAGTACTCTACAAATTATAAATATTGAAATGTTAGTGTTGAGTTCCAAAGAAAATGATTTTATTTATGCATTTTGTTTTGTTCCACTTTTTAAATAAGACATTCCTGAGACAGTTACTGATTCGTTCTACTCTCAAACAGAAATTGCCATTTGAATATCAATATGTGTACAAATACTAAAATGTCATTATCCCTGGCACTGTTTAGTTAACATCAAGATTAGCGAGAAAATCTTGGCTTATATCAATATGTGCATATAAGATTAAGGAAATATACTGAAACTCTTGACATTAGCTCATTAGTTATCTAGTTACCATTCACTGTGCAAGATTTTATAGGAAAGTTTGCTTGTGTCTGTGTGTGTGAGGGAGATGGTGTAGTTGTGAGAAGGAAATGAATGACAGAAATAAAAATCTAATGAAAAATGGGATATATTTCCTATGTTGTTTATATAGTCATAGGGTTTTTGGATGAATTATACTTTTATTTTATGCTTACCCACATTATTTTAATAAAGTACTTTTTTTCTTGCACTATGTGAGTAGCCAAGATTATGATAGCTCAGGACTCTTTTTTTTTTTTTTTTTTTTTTCTTTTTTGCGGTACGCGGGCCTCTCACTGTCGCGGCCTCTCCCGTTGCGGAGCACAGGCTCCGGACGCGCAGGCTCAGCGGCCGTGGCTCACGGGCCCAGCCGCTCCGCGGCATGTGGGATCTTCCCGGATCGGGGCACGAACCCGTGTCCCCTGCATCGGCAGGCGGACTCTCAACCACTGCGCCACCAGGGAAGTCCGCTCAGGACTCTTTATGTGTTTGTTTCTATCATGCTTCCACCATTTATTGTTAGCTTTTTTAAAAAAGACTGTTTGCAATACTTTGTTGTATAATTTAAAAAGTTGTTTCTGCATCTTGTTAAAAATAATAGGTAATCAACTTAGCAGAAACTATCCACAGTTATGGGCCTTCCTTTTCCAGCATTAGAAACCCGAATTTTCTGCTTTTTTTTTTTTTTTTTATGATACTCTCAAAACATATACCATATAGCTTAAAGATTTTGTCTTTAGGTAGCATTGTGCCTTAAACATTTTTAACCCTGCTTAAGATTCAAAAGTATATTTTATTCAATGTAGGAAAAAATAAATTTAATCTTTCATCCGTGTTATGCAAAAAAAATGTGAACTTCATCTTTAATGCACATTAGTTTACTAGTGGAGAGGCCCATGTGAAGTTTACTGTTGTTCTAAGATAAATTCATCACATAATGAAATCAGCAGAGTAAATTCCTACAAATGCAATGTTTAACTTAGAACAAGCTTTTCAATTAACTTAGATAAGATTTTTAGGTTTATTTTACTTCATTCTCATTTATGTATTAATTGTCCAAGGATTCCTATTAGATAGTACTCGTATAGCTAGACATATATATAGTAGTAAACAGCTTTACTTCTTTTACATTAATAAATAATTCTGGTTTTGACTGATCCATACTACTCTTTTCAACTAGAGAATAGCTCACATATTTATTAAACCACTATTAAATGTTGGGATATATGTTGGAGAGAATTTATAAGTACATATGACGATTCACTGGGGGGGCAGCTTTAGAGGTGCATTAATATATGGTAATATAAGCTTAATTCCAAATTAGAACAGAGATAATAATTGCAATATAATTTCAGATAAACGTGAAATGACAATGGGCTGGGGATAGCAGCGATGAGCTGCTCCCAAAGCTAGAATCTGAGACCATAATGGAGTGGAAAGAAGGTGCAAAAAATTCCAAACCAAGACTAAGGACACAGTTTTGAAGGAGGAATTCACAAAACCTCTTTGGAAAACTGTGAGTACAACAATCCAATTACTATGCAGAACTTCATGGTTGGAAAGATGGCAGGAAATGTAAGTTAGAAACAGACTGTTACACACCAAATTTCAAATTAAGGTTCTAGTGTGTACACTCTTTCTAAAGAGGGATTCACTTTGCTGTACACCTGAAACTAACACAACATTGTAAATCAACTACTCCAATAAAAAAGTTAAAAAAAAATAAAGAGGGTTTTCTAAATGTCTTTACCCAACAATGCATTTTTTAGTCAGTGGACGAAAACAATAGATGGCGAGTTTTATTAAACTTGAACAGCTTTTTTAATCTGTGAAAAAGCCAATAATAATATAAATGGTAAAAATTAAACACACTACTTGCTTTTCAATAAATCTTTCTTTTAATTTCCAACATGTACTGTAGGGCAAAAGTTGTCTACATTTTTAAGGCATCTAGTAACTGGGTTAGGAATTTTTAAAATGTTGACAAAACTTGCTGCATATTCCTGCTTGTTTCAGAGATCCTTGCAAGCCATTAATTTTTAAATTCAAAGTTAAATATGTCTGGCTGATCAACAATATTCCAACCTGAAGGCCAATCCTGTTATTAATAAACAATCTAAAAGCAAATGATAGATAGGAAATCTCCACTACCATTCCCGGTTAGTATTCTAAACTACAATGCCATTTTTTAAGTTTTAAAAAATTGAATCTGCCAAAGATGCCAAATAAATGGTGTATTTTATGATTAAATCAAAAGTATGATATCAAAATTCAATAAGTAGATATTAAAACTGCAGGAGTCAGTTATCTTGACTCACTCTAAGGTTCTTAAAAAATGTTCCCCAGATTGAAAAGGGCAAGAAAGAAAAATCACTCATATGATCAGTGAGTAAAAAAAAAAGATGATCGACTAAATAGAGCTTAAATCACTGGATAGGCTTTAGGTACTATTTGGAGAATGTAAAAACACAAATCAAATGATATTTAAATCCATTTAAATTTTATAAAAGAGCAAACCATTTATAATTTAATGACAGTGTCAAGGTGGGTCTGTATATTCAGATATTCAACTGGCATATAATAATAACCCATAATTCATTCAAAGATTTCAGAAACTGTAAAAAAAAATTACTATTGATGAGATTTTTCAGATGTTAAAAATTAGACCAAAAAGGCCCCCATAATTTGCTTTGGGCCTTAGAGATCTTTTTCAGATCTTGTTGCTATTCCCCACCCCTCCACCTTTATATATAGTTAAGAGAATTCAATGCTTTTATCAAATAAAGTGTATGTAATGTATGTCTGTTTAGAATGCTTTCTCACATTAAATGGAATTCTCAAAATTACAGATGTAAAATTTAGATGAGAAAGAGCAAATTTGATGAAGGAAGGAGGGGTGTTTTCTGTTTCAAAAAGACAATGCTAAAATTAAAACTTATGAAACCAAATCTTAGCTGAACTTAAAACATTTTAAAATCCAGTTTTAAAATGAAGATGTTCATACAATGTATTCGTATGCTCTTAAAGTGCAGAATTGATACAATTTTTTAAGTCAGTACCTATTGTGAGTGTCTTCATTAAACTTAGTACCCGGAAGTAACTATTACCTTTTTTTAAAACTGATTGTAAAAAATTGAGGAAAAGGTGATTTCATTATAAATTAGAATATTTTATAATAAAACATATGGTTCCCATGTATAGAGCTATTTGGAAATTAGATTTATATAGGATATTTCTCCAAATGTAACAAAAGTGACCCACTTTTATACACTTGTGCATGTCATTTGTACGGGTATTTCTAATTATTTTTAATGGAAATCAGCAAGTCATTAAGCTGGAAAGAAGAAAGTATTGCTCTCTATTTTTCTCTTTCTACATAATACTGTATTTTCCAAGCCTAACTGAAATGAAGATTGTAACACATTTCCCACTCTCCTCTATTGTGAAAGTTCTTAACAATAGGATATTCCCTTTGGATATCACCTGTAGCTTTGGTCAGTTTTAAGACAGACAAATTGTACCAGTACAGAGGTCAGGTTCTGCTGGTCTATAGCGGGTGCCCTGAAATTGACATCAAAGCTGTTGTCTCTAACACCAGAAGGGCGGAGTTTGTCAATTTCAAGATTAAATTAAGCATTGACTTTTTTGGGGGGGGCATTTATAGAACCTCTGAGGAAAAGGGTGGACATTATATGGAGTTGAGATCCACATATTTAAAATAAAACAGATAATAACTGATATGTACTTATCATTAAGATAACATTAGTTTCATATATACTATTTCTCTGCACTTCCACAACAATATCAGTGAGTAAATTAAGACACAGGTTATAATCCCTGTTTTATGGACAGGGAACTAAGACTCCAGCAGATTAAACAGAAGCCCAAGTTTGAACAGTTATTAAATGGCACATCTAGGACTTAAAATCTGGAGTTCTGACTATAAAATTCATATTCTTTTAGTGGCCAACTCAAGTCATCTCCATTTTTAAATTATGAATCTAGTGGAAATCTCTGTCATAGGCAGCAACAACATAAAGGGCCAAAAATAAGAAGCTTTAATGTAAGGATTTATCAAAGTTCAAATGCATGACAAAGGATCCAGATTACAGGCAACACTCTGTAATCTGGAGAAATCAGAAATTATTCAGGGACATAATATTAATAGCAAGACTTTTCATTTGTATAGGACTTTGTCCTTTCCAAGGTCATACATACATCACCCCATTTATATTGCATGTAGGAGCAATTCAATAAATGTTAGTTAAAGAAATTTTTTAAGTGGAAAACTACTACAAGAAAACTGAAAATCCAAGGCCTGGGATATTACACTATTCTGGAGAAAAACAGTATTGGCCATTCTATACATAAATTAGTTTGCATAAATCCTTACTTATCAACTTAGCAGAGTGGCCTCCTCTGTTGCCTGTGTATGCACTCTACTTACATGCTTTAGCTTTTCCCAATTTTCAACGGAGACATTTGCTGAGCCTCAGAAATTAGGATTTAACCCAATGTGTCTAATGGCCTTTTTCTTTTCTCTTTCAAACTAGTGAATAACCCAGATGGGCCAAGAAAAGGTATATTAGTATCAGATAAGAAATTAAAAGTATTGACTGTGTTTCAAACTGTACCATATCTGAATATTGTGGTGTGTTAAATACCTGAAGAATATAGAACTAGAAATAATTATAGGTTGTTTTTATTTTAATTAGGAAACTATAAACTGCACATTTTCAGCCCATTTGTAAGTTTTAACCTAAAATATTTTCAAGTTTGCTACTAACAAAAGAATCACTTTTAGCCCACTGTAGGTTTAAAATAGAGACATTATTCATATCCAGGATAACTCTAATTTGATCAAGTGGCATAAACACTGGGCACTAAGTGACAATAGCATTGAAAACAAGTATAACAAGAAATATATATTTATATATTTTTTGAAATACAAACCCATACTGATATATGTAATGTAAGGCATTTATGAGAGATTATATTCATTAATTCTATGCTTATTCCATGAACTCTGTATTGTTAATGAGCTTTAAGAAAGACCCTTGTTTATTCAACAGTGATTCACCTGGGGTATATTTTAGTGAACACTCTAGGCCATGCTGGATCCTGGATCCCACACTCGTGTGGAAATCATTAACGGTTTAATCATTAAGGGGTGTAAACAAATTGTAAGGCTTAATGTAGTAAGTGTAAACTCATGGTACAAAAGGCACACAGGAAACACAAATAATAATTAATATTCTCCACACACTAATTAATCACTCAGCCATTTGATTCACTTATTATTTAAAGATAGGTATTTATGAACAATATAATTTAATGATATTAAGGAAAATTTAGAAGGTACAGCAAAGAAAAAGCATAATACAGAAAGTACTTTAATCTTACATGTTTTTCCCCAGTCTTTCTAAAAATATGCATTTTATTTTCACCTACATTTTTATTTACTCCCTCATAGGCATTTTCAGATAATCTCACATAAGTTTATGATAACCTTTTAAGTAGCTACATAATATTTCATTCAGTGATCAGATAAATCATAATCATAGAATAATGCTAAAACCACAATCTTTCAATCTCACGGACCTGGGTTTAGATTTCATAATTGCTCCACTATCACTTAACTGGACTGTTTTCTCCTCTATAAAATGGGAATGATAATATATACCTTTCAGGCTTCTCAAACATCAGAGACTATTAATTTTTGAAGCACCGATCGCAGATGCTGAAACTCAGTAAAGAACTAAGAAACAGCAGCTATTACTTATTATTATTCCCTGAATGTTGTAGTATTAGATTACATTATTTTAAATAATTATTCCTTTTAGATTGTTTTATTGAGGAACATGCATAATTTTGCCTATCATTTTTATAATCACTGAATTTCTTATCTTCTAACCTCAAATCAGAAATATATTATAGTAGTTATTTTGGCAAAAAGAAAGATCATTCAGGGAGTCATAAGGGAAGAAGGACGAGAGTAGCTGTACTTAAAATACAACATTCCTCCCTGACTAGTTGACAAGCATTATTACATAAGAAAAGTATTCTATCTTTTCTAAAGATACCAAATGATACTATTTGTCAAAGTGCTCTAAAAATTTTAAATGTGTACACAATTGTTAGCTAATACTATCATTTAATTGTAGCATTTTTTTCTCCACAGATTGGTTGTAGCTCAAATTTTGAGCCAATCTCTACATATTTGGAATTTTAAAAATCTGTGAAAAAATCTCTTCTGTTACATAATTTTATTTCTTCCAAAATATTTTCTGATTGGGAAATATAATTTTTTCTGGGGGTCATGTATCATTATAACCAAGTTCATATTTTACATTTAAATATTTTATTTCAGAGTTGATTTATGTGAAGTGACATGTAAAACTTCATGAAAACTCAGGTGGGGCGAGACACAGAGAAATGCTACTTTAACTGCTGATACTTTTCTATCTTTTACTGCCATAAATCTGTTGTCCTTTTCAAATGAAAAAAAGCACTTCTCTATGCTTAGAGAAGAAAAAACAAGCAAGTTTACAGCATTCTGTATTGGTAAAGTGTTTTGCTAAAAAAACCTCTTTCCCCTCATGGAAATGGAGGAAAAGGTTAAGTTTATGAACTACAAGGTGAAATGCACTCAAGTGAGGAAAATATTTTCAGACATACAGTTTCAAAACGTACTTCTTATTCTAGGTCAAATCCCATTCATTATGTTATTTCCAAGTTGAAAAAGCACAAATTCCAGTGATTCTCAGAGTTCAAGGTGGGAGGAATATTCTGGATGTAATGGGTGGAGGTTAAAAAGTCAGCTTGATACCCTTAGGCAACTGAGGATCTGGTCAGTGTCCCTTTCAGGAATGTTTTGAAGGCCAACAAACCACTCAACTGCTGTTTTCCCTTTATAAATGATTCCCACAGGCTATGGAGAAAGGCTGGATGTGGCTTTCAGCTTTCTTGTGGTTACCTGAGTGTTCTCAGGTCCTGCTTCTGCACAAGTAGCCCACACTTCTGTGGGAAACCCCAGTGATCTCAGGGAGGGTGGCAAGGGCAAGTGGCAGGACAGCTCTCTTCCCCAGAAACCTCACTCCTGTGCACTGTCCATGCAATCAATCTATGAGGAAGGCAAGGTCAACAGACAGCGTTCATATAACAGATTCACTTAACTACTGACACTGATCTGGGCCAGGGAAGTGAAGTTGTGGGGAGATGGAGGGAGGAGCACAGCAGTTAATCACAGGAAGCCTAAACGCCTGTAAGTCTTGTAAAGAGGCTAAACGCACTCCATATGCCCCCTCTCCTCATTCACGGACATTTGCCTAAGCCATTATGGTGAGTTTACAGTGATGTCCAGTTAGAAGCTGGTATGTGTGTGCACATATGGAAGGTGAAGACGCTGGGGAGGAAAAAGCAGGAGTGAAAGGACAGTCATTCACTGTGATTAACATGACCAGACAGGGCTGTGTTTCAGAAAGGTTAACTGGCTACCTCCTAGGCCATTAAGTGCAGACCTGCATGTCAGAAAACAGAAGGCACGTGAGGGTGAATCCCTCCATCCTCCAAACACTGAATACACCTTTAGTGTCTGACTCATTAGTAGCTAAAGTACTTTAAAGGCAGTCTGTAAAGCCAGTTTACATGGAGACAATATAAATGACATAAAATTTGGAGGTTTATTTTGTTTTTGGAGCAGCCAATCCTTTAACCCCCAGTTCACAGAAGTGCTGTAATATTTTCTTTTTAATAGAAAATGAATTGCCATTATGGTTTCATTCTTAGCACTTTGTTATGCCGCAAAGAATATTAGGCTCTCCAGTTTCAAAGGAGTCAAAAGCCTCATCCTACCCATTCAATGTCCTCCCAGACAATAAATTTCATGAGGACCAGGGACTATAAGTGTTTTGCTTACCATGACAGCCCCAGTACTTATAGCACAATAAATGGCCTACATTAAGTCCTAAATAAATAAGCTGGTTAATGAATAGATGATTTCCCAAGAAACTATGTCTATCATAGCCACATTAGTGTTTTTTTCCTAACTTTTTATACTTATTTCATTGGTCATGTTTCTATGGGTTACTTTTGATTTGCCATAGAAATAATAAAATGAGTACCCTTGATCCAGGGCCCCTCCGCTGGATAAACAACAACTTGCTCTTATTTTGATTAAGGAGAACCATTATATGTTTTTCCTCAAGCTATTAGTCTTCTAGGAACATGCTGTAATTTATAAGCTCTATCAAAACTTTCTCTTTAATGAAATGAATAGGAAATTAATGCAGTCAGGCAGAAAGCTCTTTTAGCTAATAGTTTTTAGCACTTTCCTCTTTGAAATACTAGAGAGTAATTTTCATTTACTGGTTATTTAAGGAGGGAAAATTCAGTCCTATTGATATCACCTTGATTGGGTTTACATACAAGTATGGTATATTCTTTCCCTTGGGCAAGCCATGTGCCATAACATGGAAACATAAATTTTCCAGCGTTCTAATATTAATAGCTATTACAAATAGAACTACATGACCATTAGTCAACTCCCAGAATAATGCTGTTTCCTATGTGCTAATAAGTATTTGCAGAATTTAGGTAATTTGGGTTAGAGATAAAAAACCTTATTCACAGACACTAAAAGAGATGTGAGTCTAATTCTGCCTTGACACAGAGGGACAAATTAAGGTACTTATTTTACTTCTTGGAAAGTGCTTTGTGTTTGAAATACTGAAATAGATAGTACAATTAGATTTTCCTTCTTAAAGATATATATACAGCTAGTCCTCTGCTCTGTAATGTGCCTGTGCCCTTTAAAAGAAGGACCAGCTCGAGGCAAATTTCACTGGCTCAGCACTGTTAGGATCAGATCATTATATAGGGCTTTTATTGTCAGCAACCATTCTATAAATATGGTATTTACATATAATTTTACTATTTAATTAAGACAAGTTGAAAGGAGTTTGCTTTCTAAGAAGTCTAACCATCTCCACTTGCAACATATTTTTTGTTACTGGTTAGCTTAATGAACCCTTTCATAGCTGAAATGTCATTTCCAGCCTGTCAAATATTAGTGTTATTACTGATACATACTAAAGACTGTAAAAATCTCAATCACTGTTGTTAAATTAATAAATTCTTTGACTCTTGTTAATACATATATATCTGAAATAAAATAATTTTAAAGTGAAATAGCTTTTAAAATACCACCCTGTAACTTGTACAAATATTAAAAAGGCAAATCAGAATCCTAGGAACATGAGTAGGACCAAGGATTCTTTCGTCTATTACAGTTCCTTTTTCAGGATTCAGCTTTGAGGCAGTTTTGAATTTCACATCTGATACCACCTTTGACAATATTCTCACAGTGATGAATGACTTCTTCCATATAAAACAGTTTTTGAAATATATGTACGTTTAACAAAGCTCCTTTCCTCCTATGTTGGAAATGCTGAAATGTTTAGTTCTTGATTGGAAGCCTGTGGTGACGCAGCCACACATAAACCCTACTGTAAGAGGAAAGAGGAGATTTATTTCCTTCAGTTTATAAAAAATGTCAAGTAAATATTACAAATGAATCCTACTCTTATTTTGACAAATTAGGGTTCTAAGAACTGGTCTTTTTTTTAATTCAAAAACTGGTTCATTAGTTTGAAGAATACTCATATTTTCAAATTCTTACCATGGTGGTGTATTCAAACTTCATCACTAATTTTGACACAAGTTAATGAGCACTTACACTTGATCTTTTACTGACAAATACAATTTTTCCTAGTTTGATTGTTTTATTACAGTGGATTTGATTCAGCCCTGATCACCTAGTAAAAACGGGATCAGAAACTCTGCTAGAAATGTAACAAAAATAATTTTCACATAAACATGTTTTTGACTTATACATAATTGCAAACTGTTACATGACATAATTACAGAACATAATTACATGATGACCTCTAATGTTCAGCACAGGCTTCACTGCCTGTGGACAGCACTCAGTATATACCTGTTACCATTTTTAGCATTATTAACAGTGGAAGTAGACATTTTCATTACATTGAATGCTTAATAAAATCGTCCCCCATAGCTTCCTTTTAGGGTAAAACATAAATTTCAGTCCAGATTATTTTGAATATTGTAGTGTTATGAAATGTTACCACCAGAATCTTTAAAATTTCCACCCTGCCAAGACTCCACACATCTCCTATCCCAGGTTTTTCAAATGATGTTATGCTGGATTCTAACTAGTTTTACACTTTCTCCTTCTTCATAAAAAAATTCATTTGACCTTTATTAATATTGCCAAAATGTATTCCATATCTTAACTTCCTATTGAGGAAAAAAGTTTAATTCATATGTCTTCCATTATCTTCAAATTTGTAATTATTGGACACTACATCTAACTTTTCTTTCTGAACATTAATAGGTTGACATTCATTCAGATTCTTATTGTAATTTATTGTCTGCTAGAGTGATTTGACATAATTCTTCTCTTAATGCAATAAATTCAGTTTCTTTTTTTTCTCATAGTGTTTGGCTGCCATCAGGACACAAACCTTCTGAAAGTTATTGCAGAACAGAAGCCAAATGAAATAAAAACTTCAGCAAATTTATTAAGAGGCACTAAAATAATAGAATAGAAGCCATATAATTTATGTACTTTTTATTTTATTTCTGCTCTTTTCACTTGCAGAATATGCAAAACCATCTAGCCAACTCTTAAAAAGCATAAAATAGCATGCCCCGCCCCCAGTCCTCTAAATTCTTTACTGTTGTTTGACACTGAACACTGCTTGTATCCTCTCCAATTTCATTTTGCTTATACTCAGTGGAAATTTTTCACTAGTATCCTTATGTAACTTTAGTTTCCCACCTATGGCATTTTCTTCTCTTTCACCTCAGCCCCTAATTATCACTTCATATCAACCTAAGAGGAACTTCAAATTAACGTTAATCAATCACTGTTATCTAGTATCAGTAAGAATCCTGAAATTTTATTTCCTACAGGTTTTACGATATATGATTTTATCTTAATCCCATTCACAATATACAGTGAAGCCAAGACATTTGTTCTTGAAATCCCACTGACATTTTCTATGAAATAATGAACATTCAATGTATGGTAATATAAGATGGCACTTCCCGGTTCTCAGATCCTGGAAAAAGTTCTCCATTTTTCTCTGCCTTTCTATACTAGGGCTTCTTCCCCTTTCTTACTGCAAACAGAATTCCCCTCTGAGCAAATTTCCCCACCACTCATTTCTAAATATAGCACAAAATAAACTGAAAATTTTAAGCATTTCTTTAACCTCCTGCCTTTAAATCCCCAGTTGTCCCTTTCGGGCACCTCTCATTTCCTCCTGACCCCATGTCTGTGGCAAATATATATAAAGGACATATACATTTGTTATATGAATCACATCTTTGTGAACCCAACTTCTTAGTAGTACTCCTGAAAAAACTAGCATGAATCATAATCATAACCATGGTATTGAATAATTTAGGAAGTATTTCATTACTGATTTCCCCTATTTGACGATAAGTAGAAAAAATGTTTTTAATGGGAGAAAAACACACACTACTTCGTCTACACACACAGTATCAAAATCAAGCTGTGGTTTCAAAAGAGATGCTGACACATAGGGAATGAAAAGTTAACCCTTATGGCAAAATTTTTAAAAATGTATTTTGCAAAGATATATATGCATATATGTATGCAATACACTCACGTGAATCATTGACTAATGTCTGCTTCATGATGTCATATATTTCAGTTTAAATTTGGGGGTGGTCTGTTTTATAATTTTGATGATCTTTTCTTATGATATTTAATTTTCATTTTTTTTACAATTACTTTCAACTGTGGGGCCTTTAGGGACTTTCCACCCCCTCACTTGTTCCCGTAAACCAATTCTTCTCCCTATCATGCGCCACTCCTTCTCCCTATCGAAACCAAGTCTTCTCCCTATCGTGCGCCACTCCTTCTCCCTATCGAAACCAATTCTTGGAGTTTTTCAGTTGACGGGGACTTGCCAGACAGCGGGTAATTTTCCAGTTGCCCGTAACAGGTATACGCCCTAACCGCCACAATGAACAGACAACTATAACGGCCAGAAGGTGGGACAAAAGTTCCTAAGCCAATGAATTCAAAAGTCACCACATTTACCCAATCATTGTGAGAATATACCCGCCCTATGAGTAAATAAACCTATAAAAAGTATGTGATTCCGCTTTTAGGGGTTCCCCATCGGCCTCCTGCGTGAGGTTCAGGGAACCCCGGTGCATCGGCTCCTAATAAACCTCTTGCGTGTTGCAGCGGCTCTCGACTCTTGGCGGTTCTTGGGCGAGTTGGAATCCCTCGTAGACCGTTTGGGTCTAACACAACAAAGGATTTCTATATTTTTTGAATTATTCAAATTCAAGCAGTCTAAAGCTCAGGGGCTTAGCTTATTTATCCAAATATTCCTGATATTCTCCTTAAAAAAATGAAAATAACAATGCTAGATATGGCAGGGACTCAAAGAGAAAAATCAACAAATATTCACTTCTCAATTTTGAAATTTTGCTCCCTGCTTCAATTAGTCCATTACTAGAATTTGATTTTAATTATTTGTTAACAGAGAACAATTTATCACTATTTATCGATTAAGAACAGTAGCAAATGAACAACTTAAGGCCCCCAAAGTGTTACCACCCTGGTACAGGTCAACAGAACTAGGCAAACAAGAGGCCAATTCAAGAGTTCCTGCCCAATTTCCTTCCACAACCAGGTCTTTATGAGCAAGCAGTCATGGAAAAGATCCTAGAAAAATAAACTGTGGAAACATTTCAGCAGCTTAATTGAGATTTTGCAAGGCTCTCAAAGCCTGCATTGTTACAGCCCACTCTCATCAAAGACCACGATTCAGCTTTAGAAATGGTGCTATTCAAACCCTGCTGTATTAGCCATATATCTTAGGAATTTACTTCCTAATTATGCAGTATGCCTTATAAACACTTTTTTTTTTCCTGTCATTGGGTGACATAATATTTTAAGCAGGTAAAGCAAATTGGTTTGATCATTATTATGCAAAGTTCCTCCTCAACACATGTCAAATTTAGGTTATGGGAGCACATTGTGTTTGTGTTCTAGAAATTTTAATGATATCCAAATGAATTTATCACTTACTATGCTACTGGGGAAAAATATGTGTCTATATAACCTTATATCTAATGGTGAAACTGCTGCCCCTCTATTTGAAATATAGGGGATGTTGAAAAAGCAACACCGTATTTTCTACAAGAAGTGAGAAACTATGTCTTCTGCAAAGAGGAAGCATTAAGGTCACAACTTTGATTTTATCTCTTTCTCTGAGGAAATCCAAGAGCAGATTCAAAGAACACAAGACTGAACTCATTTCAAGGGTGAAGAGGGAATGCTACGAGAAGATTAGGCTATGTGCTGACCTGGATCCTTTCTCCTAATAGCTGGCAAAAAGAAGAGGACGAAAATCATGTTTCATTTATTTACTTCATTCATCGAATTTGTATTTTCATTATAAATTCATTGTAATCGCAACAACTAGCTAAATTTATTTTTATGGCCTTCCCAAGAAATACAAAGTAAAAACATTCTATAGTTATATGAAAATAACCAAAAAATAATTTAGAAGCAAAACCATTAGGTACTTGCACGATATTCAACTCTGCGGCGCTAACTTCAGAGCAATAATGCTATGAAAGTATTTGTATTTACGATGTTGCTTTCATCTGCCTCAGATTCAGTAATTACCATAAATTACGACACTTGACTGATGCCCAATAGTGCAGCACATTCCAGTCAAAATATGTCACCAAACCATCAACATTGCATGATGCTTTTTGCCCCTAGGTGATAGTGATATTAACCCTAATACTCAGTAGTAATTTATCCTGTCACTCACACATTTGAAAGTTGCTATTTTGAGTGGTCTTTGATGTAATAACATATTAGGTGTTACTTATATTTTTTTTAAAACCCAGCAGGTTGAGTAAAGGCTAATTCGAAGAAGACCTAACAAAATGACTATGTAGTTGGTCTACACAGATGGTAGATCTGGGGAAAATTAATCAGAAACCATATCACCAATCTGTTTTTTTTTTAAGTTGTACTATATCTATAAGAAGAATGAAATAGAATAAAATGCTTGCTTATGTATATGGCAATGATAATATCCAGGATATACCTCAATTTCTTCCATTCTTATTGTCTTCTAATGTCTTCATTCTTAGATTCTGAGTGCAAGTATATTAATAAATATAATACAAACAAGGTATGAGTGACATAATAAATGGTATACTTATATAGGTGTATACACAACACATACATATACACTAAATAAATAGAAATTGCACTCTAACCAATTTTATTTTGAGGTACAGGTTAGGAATTCAATAAAGATGTAAGAGTCCAATAAATGTGTTGCATTTTTCAGTTTTCAAAGTTTTTACTCTCATGAATTTGAGACTATCGAACATACCAAAAAAATAAAGCATGCAATTTCATTTCTTCTCTAATATAATATCATAGTGAGCAAATTAACTGACAGATACAAAGGACAGTATCATCTATTTAAACTGCCTGAAGAAAACGAGCTAATGATACACCATTAGATAATTAGGATAGATAACTGACAGCTGGTAACTCTGGAGTGACTAAGTTCTTTCTAATGACAGCCAAACAGACCAATCAATGAAATGGCTTAACCCTTCCTCCCTCATTCCAGTTCTCTCCCTTTCCACACCCCTGCTTTGTCCTCTTTAACAATGTTGGATGTCGTCACTTTAAATATCTTTTTTTCTATGTAACCTCTGCAACATTACATTTTCTGTTTTCTACACATTCTTAGTTTCCTTCTCTGATTTTTCTTCTTCCACAGACTTGTAACACTGAGCAGATCCCAAGACCCCTTTCTCTAACCTTGGCTCTTATCTTCTCCTTAGCCTTAAAAAAGCCTCATGCCTCCTGCGGATCTCAGTGGTCACAGTGGTGCTGGTGACTCCAATTCTCTTTGTACAGCCATTTCTCCCTCCCAATATACAGTCGCATGATTCTAGTATGCTGACGTCATTTCCAACTACAGAGCTTTAAAATTCAGAGGCATCATTTTCCCCTGTAACTATTTCATCTGTATGAGTTCCTCAGTTTTGTCAGTGGTATCATAATTCTTCCCATCGTCTTGTTCAAAAGGCCACAGTCAGCTGTAACTGATACAGGGAACTCCTTTATTTCCCTAGATCAATGTGAAGACATCAATTAAGTCAAAATAGTCAGCATTAATGTTTTCTTCTTAGGATCTCTGAACTTCACCCCTTCCTGTACATTTCCACTACCACCACATTAGTGAAAAATACTCTGTATTAGGATCTCACACTTGGTTTTAGTAAAAGAACCTCTGAACCGACCAATTTTTCTTCCAGTCTACTTCCACTTGTAACCATCCTTCATATGATTCCAGTTTAATCTCCTTATACAACACTTTTTATACCATGGAATAGAGTTTAAGAGCAAAGGTTCTGGAATCACACTTCTTGGGAATGCATGCATGCCAGCTCCAACTTTCACTAGGTTACTAATCTTGTCAAATTTACTTGGTATTTTGTTGCCTTACTTCCTACCTGCCACTTCCTGTTGTTGAGAGAAATACATGGGTTAATACAAGAAAGGCAATTAGAAAAGTTCCTAAGACAAGTGTTCAATAAATGATGACTACTGTTATCATTACTATTATCAATTTCCTCATTAAAAACGTTTAACAGCTTACTGTACACAATGTATGAAGTCCAGATCCCTTAACCTGGCATCAAGGCTCTGGACAGTCTGGCCCCTGTTAACGGTCCATATTCAATGAATAGTATTTGCTAATATAAATCCTCTGGTCCAGTCAGGGTGAACTAATAAAACATATTGGAAATTATATTTTCCTTCTTGCTGTGACTCTGATGTTTCTCTCTTCACTTAACATTTCTTTTTCTGTCCACCTTTACTACTCTTTCTTCAATGCCCTACTTAAGTCTTCTTTGTTCCTAAAGAGGGTGAACCAGATAAGCATTTCTTGCGGCACAAAGTTTCTAGAAAAAGTGTTCCTCACACTCGGACAGAGCTGTATGTTATGACCCATCTTGGAGTTTAATAATGCACATTACTTAATTAAATATTAATATTATTGTGTTAATAATAATCTCTGAAGTCCTACCATAAACGGCTTTTATTAAACACAGCGTCCCAAATTTATTTGAAGATGAAACATTTTTTTCCTTCTAGAAACTATTAGAAATCTGGACACGAACATTCAAGAGTCAAGAAAAGAACTGAAAATCTTTAAATTTTTAAACTGTGGTATTCACAGTTTCTCACTATAATTCTAAATTTCAAAAGTGAGTTCAAGTAAATCCTAGAGAATTGAGAATGTGGAAACAATTTCCAATTCAGTAAAAGGGTCAACATATCATATGATACAAATAAAAAGTGTTTAATAACATTTAATTAAGTATACTCCTCACTTACGTTACTATATCAATTAAAAACTTCGGAAGCCCAGAGAAAGATTTTTTAAAAGCTTTCTTTTAGTACCCATAAAAATATCTGCCCACATTTTTCAGTGGAATTATTTTGCTGTATCTGATGGCAGTTAGTCAAATATAATCCAATGTTTATTATAGCTAGAAAAAATCCATCTTTATTTCTATTATATAAGCTATAAACTGAAGCAAAGAAAGAGATTTAATGAAAATTTGAAGATTGACATCCAGTCTTTTAAATAACTGATTCAACCACTGCTGCTGACTAAAACTGTATATATAAAAAAAAAAAAAAAAACTGTATATACCCTGTTATTAATTCAATTAAAAAATAATTGCAATTGTGTAGACTAAAGACAATTATTAGACAATTAGAGTCATTAAGAGAAAAACACATTCTTCATAACGTAAATTTTTATGAATGTTCATTTAATTTTATTCTCATTAGATTATTATACTTGTTAGACTAGAAGGCCATTTTCATCCAAATAATTATTTGCATAATAGTAACCAAACATGAACAATAGAAATAATATTTTAAAAACTAAGTATTAATCAGCCACACTGGTGTCTAAATTGTCAGCAGTTTTCTAAATATCTATAATCAGAATATTCCACAGAAGAGTGTGTTTGCATTTCATGTCGATAATTACAATACTGTGTTAAACAGATTTTGGTTTCCACCTGTGAAATACCTGATTGATTCTTGCAAGACATGAAATACAATTTGAATTCCATCTATATTTTTTGAGGCACAACAGATTGGGGATATACCTAAAATATAATAATATCAGGTTTAAGATATCAACATCAAACATAAAATATCTGCATCTTTCTAAAGGGAAAAGCCCACCACCTTTTTTTTTTTTTTTTGGTTTCCCAAATTCTCCCTGACATGTTTCACTGCAAAAATGTTAACATTGTCAAAAGAAAATTTTATTAGACGTATATTCATTAAAAATTAAAATGACCCTACTATCCATCTATAAATACTTTATATTATCAAGTAAATGTTCATCTTTTAAAAGCCAGGTTAAAGTTTTATTTTCCTATTTCATTAAAACAGACCACTAGAGGGCAAGCAACACTCTGATCTCAGTTATAAATAAGTAAATGGATAGAGCTCTTTAAAATAACTAGTTATACCTAATGCACATTCTTTCTTTCCTTCTTTTCTTTATTCTTTCATTCAACAACTATTTTTTCAGTGCTTATTGTGTGCCAGACACTGGGAATCCAGAATTAAAGCAATCAAATATGGCTCTCTCTATCCTTGGGTCTCTCTCTCTCTCCATGTACATATATGCATATATATTCGAAAAATGTTTTTAATACATTCCTTCAGTGTTTTTTTATCCCTTCACAATTTCTTACTTTTAAAATTTTATCACAAATATAGTGTGTGATAGCAAAATCAGAATTCAGACTTGGCAGACAGGTTGTAGTAGAGAAACTCGGACGTCGCCAATAATGAAAATCAAAGAGCACCTTTTGGTATCAAGTTTACTAATAAATAAAACCAATAGCTCATAGAACATTCTATAACCCTGTACAAAATTTGTACCTCAGCATTTTCCTAAGTTTGTCCCTTATTTTATTAGGTGGTCCAGAGAGATAAATTGATATACAGAGAGAAAAGAGGTTGAGTTATTGTCAGAGATAACTCAAGGTTTCTTCAGGTCCCCATCAGCCAGTGCCCTGAGAAACGGGGGAAATGATTTCATAATTCCTAGTGAATATAATAGGACACTGATACCCTGGGGATAGCGGTCCAGAAAAACAGAAAGAAGAGCTGGAAACTCTTTCAGTGACAGAAAAGCTAATGATTTTGTGATTCACTCAAGAGAAACTCCTTACAACCCTTGATAACTGCAAGGCAGACAGTGCCATTGATGACCCTGTCAAATTGGCAGGAGCTAAGAATTCCAGGGTAGAAGCCCAACCCAAATACCGCAAAGGAGAGTTTAGTAATACACACATATTTTTAATTGTGTTCACATGTGTGTGTTTTCTCTAACAAGAGATTGCTGTTAATTCTTACTCATCTCAGGTTCAGAGCGTTTTCTAACCTCAACACTTTCATGGCACACTAGAGTTCTAGACTATCTCTGCCAAATGACTAAGGAAAATGGAATCTGCCTCTCTTCCACATGCCAAAAATGAGGCACACAGAACTAGTGTTGTAAATGTTAAAAATTCAACGTAATTGAATTACCTAGGGAGAAAAAAGCCCAAGATGTAGAAATTGATAGAGAAATGTTTAACCACCAGACAACAATCTACATTTGTTTAGCTAGTGGTTTCTTCACTTAATATTTACACTGATTCATACCTTCAGAAGATACGTACAGAGCTCCTGGTTAAGCTCTATGGACAGCAGATTTGCTCTCCTGTCTACATTCTAGAGAGAGAAGCTGTACGGTCCTCACTAGATCCACAAGATATAAACTGATCAAATGGTCCCTGGTCCCTTCCTTTCAAGGGTTTCCTTGCACGTGTGGGAGAAAGACACAGGGATTCAGAACTATGCAATGGAAAAATTGAGAGAAACAGCAATGTGCACCAATGACTGTGGAATAGAAGTGGTGGAAGTTTTCTTCTGAGGAGTTCAGGGGTGTGGCTGGGGGTAACATTCTGGGCATTGTCTGGAAGATTGCTTTGTCAAGGGGGGGACGAGGGACGGAGATTGCTTTGTCAAGTTCATCCTGTTTGGGAAGAAACTTCAAGGATGAGTGAAGAATATTTGTTAGACAGGGAGGAAGCAGGATGCCAGGTACTGGGCACCAAGTGGTAGAACAGCATAGCGATACAAGTGAAATATGGAAATAAAAGTGGGGCTGAAAAAGAGGGCAGGAGGCAGGACCAGAATGTGAAGGACCTAGCATGCCCCATGACTACAGGGACCTGGGTCTTCATTTAGTTGGTGATAAAGGACCATTTTAAGATTTAAAGTAGAGAGTCAAGCTTGAACTTTATGAAGGAACACATGAAAAAGCTAATTACATTTGCATTTCACATGCACAAAAAAATACCCTGATGAAAATATGAAAAACAGATTAGAATCAGGCAGTTCTTCCTATGCTTACAAATCAGGATATTGACAGAAATTGGATGGACTGTTTTCAACCAAGCATGGAGAATTTCTCATTCACAGCTAGGAACTGTCTAATCCTCTTCCCCCAGACAATGTAGTGAGGGAAACTGGGCATGCTTCTGAAGAATCCAAATATAAAATAAGACAATGAAAGAAATTCACCCTTCATCCTCAAAAATCTTTTGATATTCAAGTCATCCCCGGGAGGAAACTTTCCTGAATGATTTAAGTACATTTAAATTGATATCTGCTTACACATAAAAATAAGATCTCCTAAAATTTACCATTTCTTACATTTCAATAGGGTTTAAAGATTCTCTACCTGAAATTATATTTGTTTTGTTAACGACTATGATAAACTAGATGTTCAACTTTTTCATGCCAGGTTCATAGAAAACTGCTCGGGTATGTGCCACTACCACTTAAAAGTAATTTTGTTTTGTTCTTAAAAATTAGGTTAAAACAAAAATTACCTTTTCAGGTAATAAAAATCATTTCTCAGAAGTGCTGACCCAGAAATCTAGTATTTTTAAGGACATAAAAATCCTTCACAAATTAATTAATCTACCTTATAGATGCTGTGCGTATATGTTCTTTACTCTCTGGCGAAGGTGTCCCTCTGGAAAAAATTTAAAAACCTATTTTCTTGATAGAGCCTGGTATCCTGCCTCCACAAGTGGTTTGACAGAACTAGTTCTTGTCATGGTGCTAAATATGTAAATCACACTGAATGACCGAGGCTAAAAGCAAAGTGACAGTTGACTGTGACTGCCATTAACCATGGATCACATCCTGGCAGGTAATGCAATTATGTGGCAGGAAACAACTAATGTGGGCTGCTCTGGTGGGAGAAAGGCGAAAATACTGAATTCTTCTTTGTAATCTATTTACATCTTGCAATGGGGGCATTAGTCAGATTAAGGTTCAGAATGCCAGGCACACACAGACCTGGTGTGCTAAGTGGTGTCTCCATTCATAACGTGATAAGAAGATAATGGTTAGAGAAACAAATACATTATGATCCAACTGCATCAGGGAGCAATTTTCTCTCACAAACTTCCCTTTCTGTAATACCATCTCAGAATACAGACTGAAATCTTTCAGAGACATAAAGATCTGACAGCATTACTATGTATCAGTACTACTTTTCCTTTTCCTTCACAAGCAGACCCGTCATGTTAAAATTTTAATAGTAATCCATATTAATTTCTTCACAAAGTTCAAGCTTATTATATATTTATCAAGACACATGAACCAAACATTATTGAAATGTTCATCTCAAAGATTTTATTTCTATAGCTGAATATATTAGATAGATCACACCGAATTTAAAAGAGAGACAGGCAATGTGGGAAGCAGAATAAGGCAATAGCTGTAGAACAGCTTGGCAAATCCCTTTGGAATATTCTGGGAGTTTGAAAATTCAAGCCTCAGGATGTTTCTCTTGGATGCTCAGGCACTGCCAATCATCATGACAAACCTCTTAACTTGTTTCTCCAAGCAGCTTTCTGAGATTAACCAGTTTTGCCAGTCCCAGTACCACTTTCCTCATTTTTCCATGGTCTCTTTCACCAGAAGTTATTGATACAGGAAAATCATTCAAAAATTAGAGAGAGCATATAATAACTCAAGATCAAATCTGTTATAGATTAGCTTGATTAGCTAAGGAGTAACTCAACTAACAAAATATGCATTTATATTTAAATGGCTATATACAATTTGTGTATCTAACTTTTTATAAAAAATTATTCTCTAAATTAAGTACAAACATACAATAAATCCAGACTTCAAAAAAATATGCATGACCTTAGTATGCTTTGACAAATTTATAGAACTTTATAGTAGTTCTACTGGTCCCTGCAGTGGATTGGAATTCCCGGTATGCTGGGTTAATTCTTAGAACTCTTCTAGGGGTCAAAAAGCCTCCTCTCAAAAGTCTTCCTAGGCAGTCTCTACAAGTTATCAAATGTTTCTATAATTTACTGTACTTTTCCTTCAAGGCACTTACAACAGTTGCAATTAAATCATTTTCTGTATCACTCTTCACTGCTTATTTCTTACATTACCATAAGGGCAGGATCTACACATCAGTCTTATTTACAGTGAATCCTTAGATACAAGAAAGGTGCCAGGCAGACAGTAGAGATTCAATAAATATTTATCAAATGAATAAACATATGAATGCTCATGTATTCCTTGATATTTCCCCCATTTTAATAATGTACTCTTTTAAATGTATCTAATTTCTTGTTTCTGAAGGAAGTAATTCTTACATACAGACTGTGTGGTTCAATTTCTTGAGGCATTCCTCAATTTGTAGAGGAAGACCAGAGGACTATTTACATACAGATGACAGGAAAGAAGTCAATTGCTTTACATAAGTAATATGGAAAACTAAGAATAATTCAAAAATAGCATCGAGAATATTTCTCTTATGCAGTATATCTTCTACTGGTATACATGCAATGAATTTACTGATTGTAATCCAATTCCATAGAACACGCTGCTTTCACATATGTCTTCTCAATAACTTATCACAAGGGTCTTAGGGTAAGGTTTTATGGTTTCTGTTTTACAGATGGACAAACTGAGTCTCAGAATGTTAAGGACCTGCCCAAATTTAAACAACTGGTAAGTGATAATGACAGAATGAAATCTGCTCAGCCTATATTCTGATTGAAATCCCAACGACAGAATTTGAAGAGTATTCCATAGTTTGCCCTTAAAATAAGGTATTTGTGCTTAGCTTCTTAGGTTTTCCTCAGCGAGCCAAAGTTTTAGTTAGCTGAATAAAATGGATAATTAGAAGCATCTAAAATTTCCCTTACGACAGAGAAATAAACGAATGTTAAGAATGAATAATGCGGGCTTCCCTGGTGGCGCAGTGGTTGAGAATCTGCCTGCCAATGCAGGGGACACGGGTTCAAGCCCTGGTCTGGGAAGATCCCACATGCCGCGGAGCAACTAGGCCCATGAGCCACAACTACTGAGCCTGCGCGTCTGGAGCCTGTGCTCTGCAACAAGAGAGGCCGTGACAGTGAGAGGCCCACGCACCGCAATGAAGAGTGGCCCCTGCTCGCCGCAACTGGAGAAAGCCCTCACACAGAAACGAAGACCCAACACAGCCCAAAATAAATAAATAAATAAATTTAAAAAAAAAGAATGAATAATGCAGTTAAGTAGCTCTAATCGTCTACTATGCATAGCCAATAGTCAACAGATGTTCTACAAAGATCTAAAGGAAAAAACACCTTACATGTCTAATCGGATTTTTAAGAAAACAATGCACCTCAAAAAAAAAGGACAATTTTCACCAAAAAATAATAAATTTCAGCAATTCTTATACTTTTAGAGATCACGTTTTCCTATTGTAGGGCTGTATCGTGGCTTCAGACAAGTAAAACTTGGCTGTCTAAAGAGCGTATATAGATGTTGCAAAATTTTTATAAATGTTAACCAATCTTTAAATGATGTGGCATTGTGCATGTATACATATTCTATAAGTGCAAGCATGTGTGCACAAATTAAATTTTTTATTACAACTTATAAACTGTGCCTACATAGGACAACTTAAAATTAAGCAACTGTAACTGTCTGCGCTTTTGGTTTGGATCACCTATGAAGAAAAATCTTCATTACGCTTTTCTCAATCCTGTAGTAATACTGTTTACCTAAATGTTCAAACCTAATCCTTAAAAATAATTGCCATAGTCAATCACTGTATTTGGACTAGAATAAAATGTAATTAAAATTAGAAATATTTGATACTTGCCTAAAATGTGATGTGATATCACAAATTGACCCCAAAATACAGCTCCTCACAGAAAATTTTTATATATAAATTCTGGACTGGAGGTTCTAAATGTTAAGCAAATGAAAACAGTACTGACAAGGACAGAATATTCTATGGTTTGGAATAGCCTTTATTCATTTAACCAAAACATAGTCAGCAGTGAATATGCAACGAAGAGTAAAAACACATGGCCCATACTTTTAGTGAAACTGCTGGAAGTTGGGCCAGTTTTTCAGATTATGAAGATCAAGCGCCTTGTTTTCCAAGATTTTCAGGTGGTTGACAGTAAAAGTTTGGGGAGGAGTGTGTGTGAACACACAGTGCTGGTCAGCTGCCCTGGTCAGAGTGGGCACGTGACGCTTTAGAGTGGAGGAAGTGATGGATTTGCAAAATCTCCCACTGCTCCCAAAGCTTTCCCAAGCACTGCCTCTAAGTTCACTGTCCCTGCAATCAAAGTAACATGCTCGTCAGCCTGGATAATCATTGTTACATCAATGTCTGCATCTGGTGTTTATCTCTTGGAGAGCCAAGCAACAGAAGGCTTCATTTCAACCCCGCATTTTAAAATCTCTACTTGGAATGACACTTCCTGTGTGCCCTAAAGGACACAGCGTGAGTGCCAAGTTACTGTGTTTCCCATGGCACAGCCACATGGAGAGCACTAGGTAAAGAGTACTGAAGTCCCCAGCATAGAGGTTTATAGGTCCCATGAAGTAATGAAAGAGTGTAAGAAGGGAAAGGATGTGTACATGGCTCAGTCACTCACTGATCAGTTTCCTCCTCTATAGATTGGAGGATAATACCTATTTTACCTGACTCAAAGATTAATTATGAAGGTTAAATGTAATAATATATAGACATTGCTTTATAAATTATAAAGTTAGATAAAAAATAGTGACAAAAATATTAAAGTTTTCTTCAAATGTGAGACACAAGTATCTTATTCCTTAAATCTAACTCAGAAAATGCTTTGAAAGTTGCACGTTCCTCATTCTGTTGTTGATTTATGTTTTAATCTATGAATTAGGGGGTTTCTAAGCTCCAATGACCTTATGTTGGAGTCATGGTTACTACATATAAATATATAACTACCTGATATAGGGTGCCTAGCATATACAATAAAAAGGAAAAAGAGGGTGTTCCATCTGTATCATAAACACACACAGACACACACACATACACACACCCCTAAAACCTGAAACAACATAGAAACTTGACACATAACCAAAAAGGATAACTGTGGTAAAGTGCTCCTAAAAATATAACGACCAAGACAACAATTTTGAAAATTAAAATACTAACTCAACACCACAAATATATACTCTTCCAGGTTGGGATTATGCTATTTCTATCCTTGTACTGGAAAAGAAAAATATTTTATAGTCATGGAAAGTTGGAATTGAGGCACAGTATGGAAAAAGGGACACCATTAAGAAGAGACATCATTCTGGCACGGTCACACTTCTGTTAGGGAGTGCAAATACGTTCTTTATGAGAATGTGCCATTGATTACGTACTCTGCATTTTAGCACTGTTTTTAAACATACTGTAAATTATGTTAAGTAACTCACTGAGTCTCTGATTTAGCTTTTTTTCCCCTCAAGCAGAAAGATAATGTTTGGTCCAAAAAAGAAAAAGCCAGTAGACAAATCACATTTATAAACTCTGCAAGTGACGTGAGCGACGTTAAAACATCTGGGAGATGTTAGAGACTGCATTAACTCTAATCATGGATCACATTATGGCAGAATTTTTTTTCCTTAATGAGGAGAAAAGACTGTGATAGTGGATGTGTTACTCAACATAACCCTGAAGTCCTTGTCCAAGAACTGATAAAGCACTAGAAGAAGGCCTTGCCCCACCAGATTTCCAGAACTAAGGCCACACAATCTCCTTTATGTTTGGCCTACATGTCACTGGTGATGGTGTCTGAAAAAACAAGGCCCACTTTCTTACTGCAAATAAATCATCAGCTACCCAGCGCCCCATATTTACACCGAACAAGACGATGATCTTTGTTCCCTTTCTTCAAGCAACACTTCATTCATCTGTTAACTGACTAACCTAAAGAAGAGGTCACTACAGACAAGACTCCATATACAATGACAAGATTTAAGCTCTTCATAACATACACAGAAAAACCTGACTTAGTAATTATGCTACGAAATATAGTTAAAATATTTTAAAATATTGACCTTAAATATGCACATTTATAGAGAAAACTATATGAAGATCCAATGTCAGGTATGTAAATATGGAGGAAGGCCTAGGAAATTAATTACAACTGTAGTAGCTCACTACAGTTGGAAGAACTTTGTCATTTTCAATATGCAAAAGAACAACCATCTCACATTTAGTCTAGAAGAATTATATTTTTATTTCATTTATAAGAAAGTAATCAAATAATATCAGTTTTGTGTAGGGTTTACTTGGTGACTGAGTTCAAAGAATAATTAAGTAAAGGATGACCATTCCTTTGATGAAGATGTTATTTTCCTGAGGTATAAATCCGTATAAACTTATGCAATTTTTTTTAATGGAGGCACAGATGAGACTCTAGTGAGAAATATAATTTAATATTTAAAAATACATGTGCAACACACACAAAATATAGTGACTTGGGTGTCTTAGGGATAGAGAATTAGAGAGATTGGTTCAGAGTATTATTTCGGAAAGTGTCTTATTTGAAATTCATTTTGAAGCTGAGAGAAAGAGTGAAAGAGACAGAGAGAAAGAAAGAGAGAGGGAGAAGTTTGGCTAGAGAATCAGCTCCTATTTCCTAAGGGTCACACACTTTAGGAAATGTAGCTTCAAGGTTAAACATTTGCGGAATGTTGCTTCAAAGACACAGAAAAAAGGGAGTTAAAGAGAATTTTATGATGCTTCTTGGGTATACTGTTAAGCTGCAAGCAGCTGGTTAAGGAAAAAAACATTCTAGGAGAGTGGTAATTGACACCTGAACCCACTGAGAAGTGGGACTGGGTGCTTGGTTTTAGAGCAAGGCCGGAATCCCCCAGAGAATTAAGAATCATTTGATGGGAGAAACTAGAGATCTCCCTTCAGGCCATAATACCACCTTATCATTCCAGAGTGATTAAATGATTTCTCCCCTTTACAGACCATAAAATAGACAAGATTATTTCATCAACACTACCATTACCATTACTTACACCCAATGACCCAAAACATTGCTTCACTTACTAGTTCAGAAAACTTCAACAGAAAAGCAAAAATAAATACACCCCCCCCTCACACACACACACACACATTTTCTTTCTTTTTTTTTTTAAACATCTTTATTGGAGTATAATTGCTTTACAATGGTGTGTTAGTTTCTGCTTTATAACAAAGTGAATCAGCTACACGTATACATATATCCCCACATCTCTTCCCTCTTGTGTCTCCCTCCTTTCTTGTTTAACTCTCTCCTCCTTCAAATGATGATTCAGGCAACATTTTGACTGGAATTCACTGGCATAAAGTACAATCAACCTACCTAATTGCCTCACAGCAAACACTTTCCTATATCAGTACAAGTGATGGAATTAATTGTGGGAGCATTCAATAAATGTCTTAATTGTCCAGAATGCATACGGGAACAGAAAGAGGAGACATTTATGAATTTCCCATTTCTTCCACTGTCTGCCCTACTTACCTTCAAACCTAAATTGCAAACATAGCTGAAGGTATTTTTGAATTGCATAGCTCCTAATGCCTGCATCTTTAAAAGAAATTATTTATGAAGAGCTTTTGGAGCATGCTGACTTCATAATAAAGAAGCTCTACTCCCAGAGGAGTCATTAACCCAGACATCACCAGGGCCTGAACCACTGGGAACCAGTGGGAAACTATTCTGTTAGTGATGCCAAAATGGATTCACAGCCTTTCAGACATGCTGAAGTATATAGGGACCTCTATCAACCCCCTAAAACATTGAGATGGATGAAGAAACTGAGGCCCCAAAAAGGTAAAATGACTTGCCCAAAGTCACAGAGCTTCTCAGGTCTCTAGATACCCAACCTAGAGAGAGATATCTAGATCTCTTTATAGATCACACCACTTCCACATACAGAATATGAAATATATTTACAGGTGTATTGATGCTTTGTTATGTCATTGTTCTAAGATACTCCAATTAATTCAAGACAAAAAGATAGTTGCTATTTCAAGTAAAGTTTAAACCTAAGTCAAGAGTAAAATTCAAGACTTATCCTTTTCATTTTTTATAATTAATTGACTCATTGTATTTGTTCAGGTTATATTAGTTACTAGAACAAACTCCAAAATCCAGAATGGTGAAACGTGATAGAAATTTATACCTGAACTCTGATATAAATAGCTTGATCTAAAGAAATATTCATTATCTCTTTGGATAAGTGACTAAAAATAGAGCATGAAAGTGAGATTTCTTTAGTCATTGAGGAAGCTGCATTTTAAAAACTATTTTCAGAAAAAATTTTTAAAAGTAAATGCTGCTTTTTGGTAATTTGGGTATCTTTTACTATGTACCCTTATAAAGCAATAATTCTCCTCTCTGTCTTGGCACCCTAAGTAGAAATATCCACGTGAAAAATGCCAAGAAAGGTATGTAGATCTTCATAAATTTCCCAAAATACTTGGTTAAAAATATGAACCCTAGAAAGAAATAATTGTTTAGTTTTAAAAGTTCCTACCCATCTTTATATATTACAGAATGCAAGGGAGAACAAAATGAGTAAAATTATCTAAAAGTAAACATAATTCTCTATTTAATTTTATCATTCAATTTGATCTTGGCACGGTGAATGAGAAAACGGCAGCTACAAATTATGTAATTCAACTTAATGAATATCAAACTGAAAATAACTGTCAGAAATATGCATTTTTTCCTAAGAAAAAAATGACCAAATTTCTTCTAGTAATTTATTTCTGAAATAATTTAATATTACATTCTATATCATATTCAGTTTTCCCAGATCATCTACAAATAGTCCCTGGCTTAACCAATGCATGTGAAAAAAGATATTATTTAAGTATTTTATTAAGGTATAGTTTATATATTTGATTTACAGATATTAAATTATATGTAAAACAATTTTTTTAAAATACCTTTTTCATAAAAGAATTAAAAACAAAAATCCCTCAATTATTCATATACTGGTACCTTACAAATGGCCAGAGAATGTAGATCATTTTTAAAGTGCAATGGTAATATTTCTTTAAGTAAAGATAAACAAAACTGGATGAAAGGCATTCTGAAAGAAGGTATGAGAGAGAGTGAAAGGTGTGTATGAAAGGAGGTGAGGGGGGTAGAGGGGGGTAGAAAGGAGGGAAAATGAGAAAGAGGAGGGAGAGAAAGAGATGTTTTATTAAAATTTTAACAACTTCATCATTACTAACAAGTTATTAACATGAAACACCACTACCAAAAAACCTGTAATTTTTCGTTTTTTTTGCCGTTGTAGTAAATAAAGTGTCCTGCATTTTCAATCAATCATTTAAGGTTTAGAGTTGAGAGTAAACATCCAAAATCACAGTGGATTCTGTTATTACCTTCAAAACAAAGGGCTCCTGAAATCCCCAGCAGAATTCTTAAAATCACTTCAGTATTTTCATCTTAACCTTTCTTTTTCTCCTAATAGTGGATTTGTATCTCTATTAGAGACCACAGAGCAGAAGAGCCTGTGTTTCAAGCCATATGTTCTCATAATTGTTGTATTCAAATACCCCAAAGTCTTGTACAGTTTCTGATTTTGAACACCACCAGGGACCAGAGCAAAGCACAAGAAGTTAAAGGGCTCCTCACTTGTAGGCACATTTTCTAGCAAATTACAGTGTATTTCAACAACACTGATGGGTACTCTTGTGTCTTCTTTACCTGGGTTCCCTCAGAGAAGAGCCTGATACAGGCATTCCTGTGCCTTTGATTCACTGAAGGACACTCTCAGAAGAAATGGAGTTGAGGGAGCAGGACAGGGCAGAGGAGGAACTAAGCAAAAATCTGCTCTTAGCTGGAGTCAGGCTTCAGCCTTGCGGACAGGGAGCATGAACTGCCCCACAGTGCTGTTCCCACCTTGAAGAAACCTACAAGGCAAGGCAGCTCCTGCTTCAGCCAATGGAAATTATTCGGAGAAAGGGACAGCTGTAAGCCTTTAGCCGCCAACATCATAGCAGCTGAGGGATGCGTGCACTGGGCCAGTAAAGAAGATGATGACAGGGAACCAAGATCATCCACTGTGGTGCCCATTCCTCAGAGATCTCCTGTCACCTCGCTTCTGATATAACTGATCATCTCTGCATGTAGCCGAAACAGACGTTAGGACAGATGAGAAGTTAAGACTGTAGTTGAAATGAAATGTGCCCGTGCAATTAATTAGGGATATACGTTGTGAAAGAATGTGTGGCCGTGCTTAGAGAGAAAGAGAGAGAGAGAGAGAGAGAGAGAGAGAGAGAGAAGATAATAATAAAAATATTAGAAATAAATTTTTAAATGATTCTACTAGCTCCACTAAACTGACAATGACAGTACTGTATTCAAAGCTGAAAGACCAAAATAATAACAAAATAATTTGTATAATTTCTTTTAAAACGAGGTGCAATAAAACAACAAATGTGAACTTAGAGTCAGAGTTCCAATTCCAAATACATAATAAATCAAATTGAAACAATGTTACCTTTAGCAATAAAATGTCAAAAGTATCAGTCGCCTAATAAGATTTTTAAAGCCTGGATTTCATCTCCATTACATGTATAGAAATAATTTATTAATTAAAAAAAAAAAAGAAATATGTGTCATCCCAGCTAGGACTCAACTAAATAGCCAGTTAGAAATTTATTACACCAGAGATGTGATTTAAATTCTAGAAATTATCACTCTCCATGTTTAAAATAATTATTAGTTTACAAATGTAGCTTGTTCACCAGGCCAAATATCATGCTTTATGCAATGTTACCCAAAAATGCTTTTCGATAGTGATAATTCAATACATGTTTGAAAAGCTGAGATGAAATGGACATTGGAAAACTCTGTAGATTCACCAGTAGCTTTAATTCAACCAGTGATGGCTGAACTACCAGGGAGGATGTAGGGTGTGAGAATAAGATTAAAAGCTGTGGATCAGACAAGGCTAGGCTTCAATCCTAGTCCTGCATTTAGCTGTTGGACTTTGGAAAATGACTTCAAACTGTCAGAGCCTCAGTCTCTCACCTTCAATATTTTCCTGGGATATCGAGAGGATTACAAGACATAATGTACAAATGGTGCCTTGTATGCTTTAAACAACAGGGCCTATTATGACTGCTGTTAGGGAGATGAGAAGCATGTACTGAGATGGAGGTTGCAATCTGCAGGCAGCTGGCAGATGTCCACAGGAGTGCAAGTTTTCTTTGGCCTGTCCTGCCTGAGGACACCATATCAGGCCCACACTCCTTCAGTGAGGACTAGAGCCTTCTGTCAGGCAGGACGTGTGCTCTCTGGTGTGCCACACTCCCCAGCAGTATCTGTCATCCTCCACTCAGCCCACTTACGTAACTTCACTGGTCCCAGTAGGCACTGGAGCCTGTGACTGCTGGATCTGCCGAGGAAGAATAAGACTCAGAGGCATGAAATATAAATCTGCACAGGGGCAGCTGCAGATGCAGTGCTGCATGGTAGAAAGCAGCTGGAACCACAGGAGCCAGGGGACCTGAGTTGTATCCCCCGTCTACATTAACACCTGTGTGAACTCTGGGCTCTATGGGGGTCTGTTTCCTCATCTGTAAAATATATGTTCTGGGTAGGTCAAGTTTCTGAACACAAGGCCAGTCAGTTCCCCATCTGGGTTTCAGCTTCTCATGTGTTCTTTTTTAAAGATGATGCCAAATTAGTGGGTCACTGAAGCCTGGCTGAATTAGAGAAAGCCCTCCCTCCACATGCCCCTGTCAAAAAAAGAAGCATTGCACACCGACTTGATGGAATACATTTGGAAGCTCAAATGCCAAAAGGAAGTATAATAGACATAATAGTAGCAATTTTGGGAATGCTCTCCCCTGTGTTGCTGGCCTCAGGCATTAGTTTTAACTGAGTAAATATAACTAATTGTTTCCCCACATTTACTCTTCTTCCTAAAATACTAATGAATGCTCAAGTACTAAAGTAATTAGATCAGTTTTATAATTCTTCTTGGGGGAAATTCCAACCTTATCCTCCTACAACTTTGCAGAACAACCTTTTGAAACTTGATGATTGTGTGTGTTTATTTGTGTGCGTTTTTCATTCTAGAAAAATTTAATAAAATGACTTTTGTAAATTCCACAAGATAAAAAGATGTGAAACACATGTAGCTCAAATATGTTTCACCAAAATTTTCATCCAAGGTAAGTACTGTTTAAAAAAACCACCTTATGCAATTCTCATGTCAGTGAGCTAAGACTGGAAGATATAATACAGTATATGGCAAATATATCTTGCCTCTGTCCATACTTGTTTGCAAATATTACTTCTTTTCAGTTCAAAAATGCATTTTGTTCCTTTCAGTTGAGTTTCAATATGCTCTGAAGTGGAAACCAACAAAGACAAATAAACCAACTTAGAGAAGGTTACTGTCAAGGTTTCCTCTGCTTTGTGTTCTGTTGTTGAGTATCTATGGAGCTGCCCAAAATGAACATGTTGACAGAGCCTCTCAAATCATACGGCCATTTGGTGACAATTCCAAGCAGTAGAATGACAGCTAACAAAATGGGAGTAAAGGGGGCAAGACCAACCCTGGCAAAGAATCTACTATGTGTTTTAAGACAAATCTTGATTTTTAATACTTTCTGAAAAATAATCTGTTACTGGAAGCAATCTGTTTTACGTCCTACAATACATTTAATAAAACATTCAAATAGGTTTTATGAAAGAGTGAAGGTGCACATGTAAAGCACGCTCTATTATTTGACACAGGCAAGAAAGTAGCTATTCTGGTTATCTATTATTTTCTTCAACATCAAGAAAGGGAAATCACTTCAAAAACAGGGAATAAAGTATATTTAATTATAAAACCACTATGAATATAAACTAACTTTTTAACCTAGTGATTTAGAAGGTACTGCAGGACCCTGCAGTGTCCTGGTAGGGTGATTATTCATCCTGTTAACCCAGGACAATCCCAGTTTATGCTTGTTTCCAGAAATAATACTTAATAGCTTTCCCATTCATTCATAGAAATGACCTAGTCGGTAATTATGTGGTCTCCCTACCTCCGGATCATTGTAATGAATTTAGTCTTCCATTCAACATGCTGCAGACAGACAGACATGTAGGTTCAGTGATAAAATTGTACCCGATAAAAGAAAATGCTCAATAAAAGAGGTTATGATATAAAATATAAATAAATATACTCCTATACAAATTTTAGTTAAGATATACTTAAATTTAGGTTAGTTCGATAATGAAAATAAAAGTTTTTAATGAAGAATGGTCAGAAATAGTTCAAAATAACTAAACTAGTATATAATATAAGAGCAAATGCATTACTTGTAATATCTATGAAGTTTTAAATTTGTATCTTAAAGTCAAAATTAAAGCCCAAACTATTTAAGTAATCTCCACAAAAGAACTATATTCCAAAAACTGTATAATTAAGTCAAGTTTTTAAAGAAGTTGAATATGTGCCCTAAATGGGCCTCTCATTTTCCAAAGTTGAAATGATATTCTCACAATAAGCCAATTTTGTTCTGTGTTGGGGTCTCTGAAACTAATCATATGGATTGGAAAATGATCCTAACATATAGTTATATTACCAACATTAGACTAACAATGAAGGTGCAGAAGAATAATTACTTGCATTAATTCCCTCATGAATAAAAGTAGCTGAGAGTTCAATTCTAGTTTTTTTAAAAGAACATGTAGCACTGAAGAAACCAATAATAGGAACCAAAACATATCTTTAATACAGATATGGTATCACAGCTTTTTAGGATAAAATTCTGAGCCAAGTGACAATATTTAAAATTCAGTATAAAAAATTCTACAAATAAATTCAAATAAACAAAATCAAATGACAAAAACTGACTGAATGTAATGTGGTCAATTTCGATTCCAAATATTTTAACAACAAATGATAAAAACACACACATTAATAAACGAAATATATCTGTAATTTGCATATTTTACACTACTTAGGACTCTTCATATTTTTCCATGCCTTTGACATTGTTTTATACTAACTACTTAATAATTATATTTATTGAAAAATAAGAGATTAACTCACTTTTAATCACAAAGATATGCTACAAATTAGGGTTTCTGATCAGTGTTATCAAATTGAGTCAATACTGTTAAATTAATGAAAAACTCCAGGTTCTTGTTTGGCAAGCTGTGCAACCTTAGGATTTTTGAAATACTGGAGTAGCTCTTATCCTCCATATCTTTCATCATAGTCCTGAAGTTGGTATTCTATAGAGCTATCAATATTAATATGTATTTTTATGTATATCATTTAACATAGTAAAGCATTCATAATTGCTCTAATGACTGTTATTTTCATATATTTAGGAAAATTGAATTGCCTATTTTCACAGACTGTTTTTCATTAGTGGGACAGATGAGAAGAACAGCAGTTGTTAAAAATTATGAAAGCTTCATCTGAAAGACTATGAGGTGGTTTTCTTATTAATCTAAAACATGAACTTTCTTTATATGTATTTTTTAATCCAGTTATTTCAGAAACTTTTAATAAGATCCTACCACATGCATGGCTGTCACACTATACTGAAAAATCACTTTACAATAATCTCCCACATTCTTCCCACATTTTCGTTTTCACAATTCTAAAACTGGAAAATACCAGAGCTTCAGAAATATTCATTGGCATCCCATATAGTTTACCCTAGCAATACTCTTAGTTTCTCCAAATGACAAAAAGCAAGTGAAAAAGTTAAAAAGCCTTTAGTCAAGGGAGATCTAAGGAGTAAGAACATTAGAGTTCTAAAAATTATTATACTACCTAATTTAAAATTAGTATCTATCAATTTATCTATCTAACCATCTATCTATATTTTCAAACATTTGTGAAAGATGTTTGGCAAGATATTCCTATGTTTTAAATTTTAAATCAAAGTTTCAGAACTGTTCACATAGATCCCTCTGGCCCTTTCAATTTAAATTTACCTTAAGAATTTTAGTTAAGTATAGAAGGCTCTACAATTGACTTTGAAGTAGTTCTTCATGTTACATACGCTTAACTTTATCCATTTTCCCACCCTGGAGATTCATGCAAAAGATCCTCCTCCCCTTCATATATCCTTTATAGAGAAGGGCAAATATCTGCCATAGCAATCGTCTACCTTCAAGCACTGACATCATTTTATAAACATCAGAGCACCAAGGAGACCATTACTCAAAAGCCAAACAAGTTTTAAAACATGTAAAACTGTATTTAAAAGGAGACAACAAATGTGTGCAACTTGACAAACTCAAACTCTGTTGCTGAGAGATGCGGTAATGTCTGGCCTAAAGTAGCCTGGCTACAGAGTATGTAATAAAACAGCTAAATTTGGATTGGAGACTCACTTTGCACGGAAGAAGTGTAACGTAGCCCTGGGAGAGCAAAGGCAAGAGCCACTAAAGAAATCAGAAACCAGGTCTCTGTAACTCCTCACTTCAAGGCAAAGACAAGTGCTGTTAATAGGAGAAAGCCCGAGGGAAGAATTGCTCTCAAAACTGAAAGGGGAAGAAAATGGGAAGAGGTGAAGAGAGAATAGAATCTTGCACAGCTACAACAAAACATTTCCAGTGGCCTCTAAGTTAAGTGGCAGCGGTACTTATAAAAGGGAATGAGATATGTTGCTTTAATTCCTCTCTTAAAATTGGCTAAGAGTTTATCCCAGCGGGAAGGTCTAGCACCAAATCACATTTATCTCTCCTTTTATCTCTTTCAAAATATTTTTATTTGCCATCTTGTAGTTTTGTATATTTTATCTGCAATATTCATCTTCCAAACAAGATTTTTAAGTTTCTTAAAAACTGGTACCACATCTTATTCTATTCTATCTCATTTATCTCTATAGGTTACAGCAATTCATACTTCCTAAATTGAATTGATCTCAGCTGTACTGGAATTTTCCTCCATTAAAAAAAAAGGTTAAATGGAACTGTGGTTTGAGAGGATATACTACATGTTAAAATAGTTAGAAATATATTCTAACTTACACATCCACCAGCTCTAACCACATCTTTCTCCTCTATATAAATTTTAAATTTTGTTAGTGAGAATGCAGGTAAGTACTTGGATGCTTTGTTACACCTATATAAAATGAGCCCTATGTCCAGCTTGGTTTAGTTTTACTTCACAGTCTGAAGGAAAGGAACTCCAGATAAGTCAAAATGTGCAGATAAATGTCAAGTCATAAAACTATTATTTTCCTTGTTTTTATCCACCCATTTTTAGGTAATTCTTGAATCTCTCTTCCATATTTGGGGTCCACTTTGAACAAGGACTGATACCCTCTACAACTTACATATATATTTTTAGATGGAGTTATCTTAAGCATAATGCATCAAGTGTGACTTATGTTTATTTTAATTTAGCTACAGAGATCTTTTCCTTCACATTTTTGAGGGCTGGTCTGTCCTGGTAAATTTCCAGAATAAATCTTATGTCTTCCTTCTAAGTAGGGCAAAATCTTGACATACAAGTACTGTGGGAGCTGAAGGCATTTCTGGCAAGAGCAGTGAATGACTGACTTCTCCACATGTTTTCATAGTGGTAAATATATGGTTAGCATTAGGCAGGAAAACAAATATTCCCCAAAATACATACTAAGCACATCTGAGAATGAACGTGGTCTTACAGAGATATCATGACTCCTCTCAATTAGAAGGTGTTCAGTTCCATTCAGTTCATTCACTCCCACAACATAAAAACAGCCAAAGTGTATGCTTACTTGGAAAAGAAAGAAAAAGCAAAACTCCCCATTAAAAAATGTAAAAAGCTACCCAGGCAATTACGTTTTGTTGGTTTCCTTTAGTCTGTCTATGCCTCATAGAGTAGAATTTCCTTTAATATAAACCACAGCCTTTGGTCTACAGTTTAAGATGAAAGTAAAATATTGAAATAACAGTGCACTATCAAAACAACTTAGCTAAGTGCATTTCTTAAAGGGGAATTGGCATTATAAACCTACATTTAACATCTGTTTTATAACTTGATTACAAGTTTTTATTGAATATAGTTTATCATATAGATATTTATTCCTTCATAGTACCACCCAGAAGGGATGATAATATTTTATTTCTTTTGGAAAAAAGGTGAAAATTGAAAAACGTTATCACTGAAGGGTGAAATTCTGTACAATTGACAAATGTGTAATAAATTAATATATAGTAAACTAGTAACATGTATATTAAGGTTTTGGTTCCCATTTAATACTGAGTTTCTTTTGTTTTTATTCTTCAAATTAAAAGTTACAATGGAGAAGACTGTTAACTTATATAATTAAAGTAAAAGCTTTTGGTCTTATATGATTATGGAATCCATGATCCAGTGTTCTTTGAAGCCATGAACATTCATTTTAGAAAAACTAAGTTTTTATTCAATTTATTCATGTGATACTTTAAAGAGCAAAGCTTTTGTTTACACCATAAACCTTTTAATAAACAAAAAATGCCTAAAGTTGTTAAATTACCCCTTTTCTGCATATGGAGTCCAGTCCTGTTTCAGACTTCATATCTTGATAATACTTCGGCATATGGAAGAAGGGGTTAATCTGCATAAAAGGAATTTCTTACATTTTCTTTTGTTTTCAAAGAAGCATTCTTTTAACAGTGCTCTCAAGCCAGTTTTTATTTAGATGTCTTTTGGTCTAAATTGCCAGTCTTGAAAGCTTTCCTAAAGTAATATTTGCCTCTTTAAACATCTCTCTGGCATTCCATGATGGGCACCTGCTGCTGATAATTACAGGTCTGTCTCCTAACCACGTCCTCTGCTTTATGTCAAGGCAAGATTCAGGCTTCTTGATCACATACAACCACCAGTTAAACACCACTGCATAGCTCTCTGTGGTAATTACTCAGGGCAAGTTGGGCCTGTGTTTACTGAAGTCTTAACAAAAAGAAGTAGTTACTTGTTATAATTTCCTCTTTGCTGGCAGTGTAGCATAATCCGTAACATATCTTGGTGACCTTAAAAGTGCCTATGAGAAAAAAAAAAAAAAAAAAGTGCCTATGAGGACTCCCCTGGGGGTGCAGTGGTTAAGAATCCGCCTGCCAATGCAGGGGACACGGGTTTGAGCCCCGGTCTGGGAAGATCCCACATGCCGCAGAGCAACTAAGCCCATGGGCCGCAACTACTGAAGCCCATGGGGCCTAGAGTCCGCGCTCCGCAACAAGAGAAGTCACCACAATGAGAAAACCGCACAGCGCAAGAAGAGTAGCCCCTGCTCACCTCAACTAGAGAAAACCCACATGTGGCAACAAACACCCAACGCAAGCAAAAATAAATAAATAAATGTATTAAAAAAAGAAAGTGCCTATGAGAATATCTGATTCAATAATGCTTTATAATGTTACATTTCACTGTACTATTTCCTAGTCTAAGAAACAAAATATCCTGCCTCAATATAATAGACTGTGGTCCTAGCAAAATAACTTTCAAACAATAGTCAATTACAGGAAGACAACTGATTTAATATGCACTCCCAAACAGATTGATTTTTCTTGACTCTGGGCTACACTTCCCCCTTCCCCCGGCCCTCCCACCTCACATTCATACTATCATACTGCCATAGCTCAGATGTTTGTGCCTTACCCAAATTTATATGCTGAGTCCTAATCCCCTAAATTGATGGTTTTAGGAGGTGAGGGCTTGTCTGTGAACCAGAAAGTGGATCCTTACCCACATGACCATGCTGGTGTCTTGATCTTGGACTCCCAGCCTCCAAAACTGTGAGAAACAAATTTCTGCTGTTTATAAACCATCCAGTCTGCGTTATTTTGTTATAGCAGCCTGAACAGACTAAGACACATACCCTGCAAGAGACTGATTTACTTTGTAGTGAAGAGAAAGAAGAAGAAATACTCAATAGGGCAATTTTTGACACAACAATAATCCTAATATAAAACAATTTCATCACCCAGTAGAAAGTCTATTTTAACCATATTCCATACGATAGAATTCTACAACTAAATAATCAGAAATGTTCTCTGGGGTGTGCTAGGGTACTGTTTTGACTTGTAGACCTCTTTAACTCCCCATTCTATGTTTAGGCAACTTGACCAAACCGGTTAACAGTCTAGTTGTGCTCACACTGCTTACCCATCAATTGTCTCAGGTTTATTTCCCTCAACTATATGCGAATCCAAGTTCTTCATTACTTAACAGCCCCAAATGATAGGGCAGATGATCTGGATGGATTTCTGAATGGATCAGAATGGATTTCTGAAAGCAGGGTAAGGAGACTGGTCTTTTAGGCACCTAAGAGATGGTGAACTTTCACTCCTGAGACTGTCCTTTCCACCTACAACTTCATAGTCAGCTCACTCTGTCCAGTAGCTCTCCAAGTGGGTGACGGAGGGAACCTGGAAAGTCCCTGCTAACTCCACCACAATAAGTAGTCACCAAAAGCCCTTCTACGACGTGTTATTTATGCATGAACAAATATGCATTCATCCAACATCATTCAGAAGATCTATACTGCACGTCAACTGTTTGTGTGAAGCACGTGTTTACGTGCCAGAGATAGCACAATGAAATGGTTCCTGCCCTCCCCATGCTGACATGCTAGCTGGGGACACAGGGAAAAGGAAAGAGTGTTGCCGTTGGGTGTGAAAGGTAGCTTTATGAAGAAATAAAGATCTAAACTAAACATCAAAATGGAACAAAAGTCAGCCAGCAGAAAGTGATAGAATATGAGGATTGAACACTTGTTCACAGCAAAGGAATGAGTGTAAGCATCATACTCACTCACTGCCAGCTTGTTCAAAATACCTGAAGGATGTCCCCTTCTAGGGCTGCGCTGGAACAACCTGTGCCAGGTTTGGGAAAGGTGCGTGGTCAGAGGAGACTATAACCACAGAGGAGTTCCAGGAATGGAATTAGAGGTATAAGAATAAATATCTCCGTCAGCTATGTTAAGAAGTTTAGATCTGATTCTCGAGGCAATGGAAAGGCATCAAAGGGTTTTCAGGAAAAGAGCTTTATTGATGACGTTTGCTAGGATTTGCCTCAATTCTGTGTGGGGAGGATAGAGGAGAGTGGGGCAGGACAGGAAGCAGGAAGAACCTTCCTTAGTGATCCAGTTGGGAGAAATGGACATATTCGAAACATGTTTGGGTAATGTATATCATCTTTGCTAATATAACATCATTAAAGGGTTGAATATGTTTAAATGCAAATCTCTAAATATATGAGACTGAAATAATTTAATTTTTTGTTTGTTTTAACAACTTGGCTTTCTAAATTGCTCCTCTCCTCCCTCAATATAATAATAACAAATAAAAATACATTCTGGCACAAAATAAATATTGTTGTATCAATTCTTTTAAAACTCCAAAACCTCAGTAATCACATGACAGAACTTCCTAAGACTGTTTAATGTTCAGAAAATTAAAGTTTTGAGAAGTTTGTCTTTATTTTAAAAAAAGCAAATAAACAAAAAAACAGGTATAGCCTAGAAGAAGGGGTTATAAATACAGTCTCATCTTTTTAATGGTTGATTTCCCCTGGAAATCTTCAAAGAAAACTACTACAAACCAATGCTATATACAGCAGAAAACCCAAAATAAGCTGTTTAATCAATCATTAAAACATTATAGGTTGCTTCTGTTGGGTTTTTTAAACGGACTAAGATTCTATAAAGATAAGAAGTATTCATAGTTACGTAGGAACTAAACCACGCTGTTGATTCCAGAGTTCTTATTAATTTTATCTTTTAAAAGTGGGATGTTTCCTACAGTGCTGGACTTGGGCAAGTGAGGGGGATGTGGGGGGAGGGCTGAAGTTAAAAACTAAGAGTGTTAAACTCTGCCTTTTGGACAAATAAAAAGGTATAAACTTTGCCTTTTGGACAAAGAAAAAGGTAACGGGATCAGTGTTCAATGGGCTTTTTAAAGTGCTTCCTGTGTGGGTATCATTTTCGTGCGGTGAAGAAGTTATCCGTGTTTATTTAGTTAGTTAATGCATCTATTACATTCTGTTTGCTAAGGGTCCACAATTGCATTATTTTCCATTATAAATATTTTGGGTTATACTCTTCCTATCAAGTTGACACATTTTGAGGAAAAAGTTCTCTATGTTTTGTCTTATTTTAATTTTAAAATGAAGCATTTTAAAGAGTATTATAAAGAAGAACAAACAAGATTATTTAATGACACAGTAAACTAAAAAATATAGTACTGAAAATTGTTTATAGCTGAAAGCATTTTCTATGCCCACTGTTTTCAAAATAGTTGTTACTTAAGCAACAGTACACTTTCATTTTATAAATGCACACTAGAAAACTTTTTTCAAGCAAAACTATGATCTGCACTTTTTTCCCCTTTCCCTTCTTATACTTCATAATTAACATGTGTATACCTATGAGAAACTATGAGTTCAGCTACAGTTTGTTCATGAACTAATCCATTAGAATAATACTTTATTAAATGAAAGTGTCAATCACAACATATACATTTAACAGTCTGGTATCTAATTTCTCTTTTTGCCTATATTATAACATGTCCCTTGCACATATAAGAACTTTAACTTTGCTTGGAAATTTCAGTTTAATTTAATAAATCTTGCTTCCACCTTAGGAACAGTAAATGCTTTGCTATATTAAAATTTCTAAGATAAATGAAGGTTGTTTCCATTCCTCTAGGAAAAGTTTAAATTAGCAAAAAAGTAAAGAATTTGCCCCATACACAAAAATAAACTCAAAATGGATTAGAGACCTAAGTGTAAGACCAGACACTATAAAACTCCTAGAGGAAAACATAGGAAGAACACTCTTTGACATAAATCACAGCAAGATTTTTTTGATCCACCTCCTAGAGTAATGGAAACAAAAACAAAAATAAACAAATGGGACCTAATGAAACTTAAAAGTTTTTGCAAAGCAAAGGAAACTACAAACAAGATGAAAAGACAGCCCTCAGAATGGGAGAAAATATTTGCAAATGGATCAACGGACAAAGGGTTAATCTCCAAAATATATAAACAGCTTATGCAGCTCAATATTAAAAAAACAAACAACCCAATCAAAAAATGGGCAGAAGACCTAAATAGACATTTCTCCAAAGAAGACATACAGATGGCCAAGAGGCACATGAAAAACTGCTCAACATCATTAATCATTGGAGAAATGCAAATCAAAACTACAATGAGGTATCGCCTCACACCAGTTAGAATGGGCATCATCAGAAATCTACAAACAGCAAATGCTGGAGAGGGTGTGAGGAAACAGAACCCTCTTGCACTGTTGGTAGGAATGTAAACTGGTGCAGCCACTATGGAGAACAGTGTGGAGGTTCCTTAATAAACTAAAAATAGAATTAGACCCAGCAATCCCACTACTGGGCATATACCCAGAGAAAACCATAATTCAAAAAGACACATGCACCCCAGTGTTCACTGCAGCACTATTTACAATAGCCAGGTCATGGAAGCAACCTAAATGCCCATCAACAGGCAAATGGATAAAGAAGATGTGGTACATATATACAGTGGAATATTACTCAGCCATAAAAAGGAACAAAATTGGGTCATTTGTAGAGATGTGGATGGATCTAGAGACTGTCATACAGAGTGAAGTAAGTCAGAAAGAGAAAAACAAATATCGTATATTAACACATATGTGTGGAACCTAGAAAAATGTGCAGATGAACCGGTTTGCAGGGCAGAAATAGAGACACAGATGTAGAGAACAAACGTATGGAAACCAAGGGCGGAAAGCGGCGGGGGTGGGGGGGGTGGGGGGGATGAATTGGGAGATTGGGATTGACATGTATACACTGATGTGTATAAAACAGATAACTAGGGCTTCCCTGGTGGCGCAGTGGTTGAGAGTCCGCCTGCCGATGCAGGGGACACGGGTTCGTGTCCCGGTCCGGGAAGATCCCACATGCCGTGGAGCGGCTGGGCCCGTGAGCCATGGCCGCTGAGCCTGCGTGTCCGGAGCCTGTGCTCCGCAACGGGAGAGGCCACAACAGTGAGAGGCCCGCGTACCGGAAAAAAAAAAAAAAAAAAAAAAAAGATAACTAATAAGAACCTGCTGTATAAAAAAATTTTTTTAATTAAATTAAATTCAAAAAAAAGAATTTGCCAATTGTTTTTTCCAGTCTTTGTACTTATATTTGTCTTTATAAGTATAGCCAATGTATAGTAGAGAAAAATATAAACTGATTATTTCCTTAACATTTATTAGATACTAGTTTTAATGGAATATATTCTACCTTCAGAATCTAGCATAGGAAAAAAATCATCTAAAACTTGTCCATAAAACCAAACACACCTGTGTTGAGTTTCCACATAGTTTTAATGCACAACTAAAATCTGATAATTTAACAGGGTATTTTTAAATGTGATTTTTAAATCTACCAATTCCTTTTTAAGTATTTCACCTTGGGCAACATGCTTTTGTTGGTTCATGTGATGTTCTTCCACCTGATGGTACCCCCAATTGAGTGCAATCCTCTCATTCTTGTGATAGATTCAATTATTTTCATAATGGTGCCAAGTGAAAGTTGTTGTATGGTGTATAGACTTACATAATGAAAATACAACAGCAACAGCAATGACAGCCGCTAATGGCATTAAGCGCTTATCTGGTGCCAGGCACTGCTCTCAATTCTTCACTTTTGATAACCCTGTTAATCCCCACAATTCTGTGATGTTAATAGTATTATGATTCTGACATTCTACTTACAAATGTGGAGTGATGCTAAGAGATTTTAAACTTGTACGCAATTTTCAAGCTTAGAGTTTAGCACAGTTTATTCACTTTTACCAAAAGACTTATGTATATAAAGGTTGCATTAGTATTTCCCTAGCATAGTTGCCAAGAATACTCTTGACTATAAACAACTGATTTGATTGATTCATTTTTTTCAATGCATTTTGATTAATTTCCTATACAGGAAATTATCAGACCCACACATACGTGCATGTATCTAATATGTTTTAATTCCCTAACAGTCAAAGAAATGTTAAACAGAGAAAAAGAAAAAAGAAGTGATCTAAACCATTCACTATTCTAAACACAGCCATAAAATCACAGTAAAGAATAGACATTATTAAAGATTATTTTAAGAAAAGTTTTCCAAGCATAAATGAATGAATTTAGCACCAAACCAAACTATATATTGTGTTCACTCAAAATTTTTAAAAATGTAATTCTTTATCCAAAAAAAGATACACTGTAAAACTTCCAAGAAAGTAACAGTATATTAACATTGCAGGGTAATTTTTTTCTAAAAACTGTTCCAAACTCTAATGTAATAATTGTCTTATTTCAATCAGTCTAGCATCATCTTGTAATTTTCAACATAATTCAATTTCACAACACTTGTTCATAGATGCGTACAAATTTACTGTGCGGCCAAATATTATGGCATTCTCTTTTCTTCCTGCAACAGATTTATGCAACAGAAAAGGAAAAACATACGGGAAAGAGTCACTTTTAACAGATGTCTTAGTTTGAAAAAACTTAAGTCAGTTTAGAATTAAAAATCAAAGCCCACTGGTTGAGGCATATTTGCATCTGTTATTAATGTTTGAGTTACATACTAAAGACAAGATTATTCATCAGTCCCTCATGCAATATGTTAGTAAATGGGATTTTGGTTAGGAATTTAATTGCATAAAGTCTGTCTCTAGAAGCTTCCAATTCATTCAAAATAAGCCTTTACAGTGGCCTGAACTGAATTAAAACAGTTACCAACACCAAAGAGAACTTCTTGATTTTATTATGAAATGCTTGTATGAAAATCTGTGAACATAAAAGGGAGATCTCTGCCACCCCATTGTGATTAAACAGTAGTCCTTTTCTTTTTTCCTTTTCCTTTCTTTTTCTTTTTCCCCCCTTTTCAAGCAACACAGGGTTATGTGAGGTATTTTTTTAATCAGGTAAAGAAAACTGAGTTAACTTTAAAATAAAAATAAACAAAAGATGTGATATCTCAGGTTAGACTTATAAATAAATTCTCAGGTTAGAATGATAAATAATTCTGAGTACTACAAAGTGTGATAAGAATTCGAGTGACCATTCTGAAAATATGCACTAAGCTTATACCCAAGTGATTAGGGTCATAAGCTTAAGCAGAGCTCCCCACTGTTGCCTGTACAGGGTTTTACTAATGGTCTGATAATGGGGAGGGGTGGTCAGCATGGAGGTTCTCGTAGTACTTTATAGTGGTGTGAGTACGACAGTCACTCATTAATTACTGCCCTCTTGTCAGCTCACACACTAGATTACTGAGCAACCCTCACTGTCTTCACAATGGTCTCATAGTTACAGAACACTATCTTAGAGAATTCTTTAAGAGGAGTTATTCAAAATTCTTGGATTCTACTATAAATTTGCAGTAAAACTTCCTGTCTTTCAGAGTATTCAAATGGAGATTGGGAAATATTCAAAGGATGGAAAAACAGGATGGGGGAAGAATATCAACAGTTCAACCTCTGATTTCACTGTAGGCAGCATTAATAAATCATATTGCTTAAAACCAGTACCACAGTAATCACCTTAAAGGTATTAACACACATGAAGTTATATCTGTTTTCACCTTTTCCCTCGTTTTCCTTTTTCAATCCCCTTTTACCGCCTCTCCCCACTTCCCTGCCATTTACACACATATCAGGGTCTAAGGAGAGGGCTCCCTGTTGTTTCAAAATACACTGCGATACTAAACTCTGAGGCTGACAGTAAAAAGTCACTTCACTTCAAATGAGCATCTGAAAGTAGTGCACATTAATATGCGCTTCTATGGAAACAACTCTTTCTGGATTTCAGCTTAAGCTTCTCCATATGATTTTTCTCAAAGGCTCCCTTTTAAAACCATCACTACCATTTATTATCTTCTTGTTATATAGACTGTTACTTTTGTTTCATCACAAATCTCTGCCTGCTTATTAGCAGCCCTGCCACTACTATCAGATGACATTTGTTTTACTTAATGCATGTAGTTTTAGAAAAAAATTATGGAACTGCTATTACTGCATTATATGAAAAAATTCCAAGGTACATTTAGCTGACACTGCATCAGCTGCTATTTAAACTGGGCTTAGCTAATGGACTTTTAATGTCAGCAGGGTTACGTGCAGTTACTGGCTATTAGCAGAAATGGCTCCTTTCTATAAAAATCACTTTTCCTCAAGTGTGTTGTTTGAACATTCCTTTCCCTAATTTAGTGACTGTCACTGAATGCAAAACAAACTCAAGGACTGTGGAATCCACTCTTATCTTTAAGACCCTCTTTTTAACCTTGCAATTCAGCATTCAACAGGAAACCCCTCTCATGAGCATTTAGACTTGCAGTCAGAAAACTTTGTGGAGCATTATTATTACTTTGCTCTTCTTAATAGAGTATTACATATTTTCTTATGAAAACCCCATATCATCCATGAACATATGATATGTAAGACAGAGAACACAGGAAACAATTCCCTGCACACTAGAATTTATTGCATCTTTTAAAATCTTAGCTCATAAATGCCAAGTGATGTGGAAACATATGGCAATAATTAACATTTACATACTGATGTGTCATGTAAATATATATTAATCTGCATTTAATATAATATTAAAAATAAGCAAGAAAGTACATTATCCCTCTACGTGTAATTAAATTTTTTATATTCTTTCATTATTAACAACCTTTCTCCTCCCCCCTCAACTAACTTTATCTTTATTCATTTAAATCAAGGTATCAATGGATGTAATGGAGACATCTGGAAATAAAGCCACCTGGATGGCACCTGAGGGACTCCAAGAAAATTAAACATTCTGCAGCCTGGAAACATAACTCCATTTTATTAACTCCATTTTATTTTTTATAAAAAGAAATTTGTTCAAATCATCACCGAATTCAGGGAAAAACACCACAACTGACTTTGCCTTCAATCAGCCCAATCCTAAGAGGTCACCTCAGGCAGGGTGCTTACCAGGGAAAACTTTGTCTCTCCTGAAGAGGGGGTTCCCACATGTACATGAAGGACTTTACTCATGCACCCAGGATAGCTGACCTCCTCTGGTCAAAAAATTATAGTCTACTGTGTAGGAAAATACAGAAGTTCTTCTCCACGTGTTTGAAATAAGCCAGTGAACGTGGAGATCCCCCAGTCTCTGTCATCTGGAGGACAGGAAGAAATTTTTCTATCAGATAAGCCATCACATGAATGAGGCAGAGGCATCTCTACTGTATGCTATCGTAAACAACTTAGTTACTGGTCGAGAACAAGGCACTTTTTGCAGAAAAGAATATAATTTTGCAGTGAGAAACCAGTGATGAAACCTGATTCCGTATTCAATGACTACTTATTAAGTTTTTTTATTAAAAGTTTGTTTTCATTTCTTTGATAGGTTTTGCTGTTTTTTAAGGATATTGCCAAGGCTATTTGAAAATGAACTCTCCTAAAACAAAAAGTTACACACACACACAATTTGTGCAAGCATGTGTGTGTGTGTGTGTGTGTATATATATATACACATATATATATATATGCTCACAGAGAATTACTGAACTATATATGTCTACTTCTTATAACTCTTTACTCCATTTCTGCTTGGAAATACACTGCTAGGAAATAATTCCATAGTTATTTAATTTGATAAAAAATATGTAGATCTTTCATGTGATCATCATTTCTAATAAATCCAATAAACTGATTACCCCCATCCCTATTGGGAAAACATATCTATTGTTAAAACTTTTTCTAGCCATCTTTCTTCTCTATTTTTTCATCAGGTTATAGTAAGTAAGCTCTAACTTTCTCCACTGCGGGGTGTGTGTGTGTGTGTGTGTGTGTGTGTGTGTGTGTGTGTGTATAACAAAAATAAACATATTTTGATCAATATATAAGAGAAAGATATTGGCAACATTTCCTAAAAATGTAATTATATTAAAGATAAAACTCCATTTAAGCAAATTCTTTTCTGGGACAACTGTCCCTAATAACTCCCATGTAATCCTGAGAATGCTTTGCAATTTCTGATGTACAGGTGAGATTTAACTTACAACGCTGACATTATTAATGACACTGTTTAAGAGTAGCTGAGGAAATATCAATGCATTTTATAAAGACCTTTGAAGGATGCTGTGTATCAGTATACCACTGATTTAAGTCTAGATTTCTCAAACAAGTACATCCTACTCAAACAGGTTCAAGTAAACTCCAAACGTAACTTCTTTCAAAAATACATCTTTTAAATACTTTAGAAACTCGTTTGCTCTGTTAATTGAAGTAGGTGTGTATCAAGACTCTATTTATATAAAGGTTCAAGTCAGAGTGCCCGTTGAATAATATTATGATGGAATACTGATCTTAGGTCTTTATTCTGATAGCACAAGCAATAAATCATTTGAACATGCCTGTTTTTCCTCAGCTTCTGAGAGCAGTTTCTGAAATGGGCTTCTGTTTTCCACCAAGTTGCATGCTCTGTGGGTGATGGCTGTAGTAGGTTGGGAGGAAAATGTCTTAGGCTCTTTCAATCCTTGAATTTGATCCTTAACACATTTTTAAAGCTCATACCGTCTCATCACCTTATGGAGATACAGAAGGAAGAAGGAAAGTTGCTAAAGAAAATGACAGGTAACGTAATTACTGTTTTATTTAGAATGACTCCAAGATTGCTGCTTGCCAAACTTGCCTCTTTCCACTGGGTGGCTACAATGTGGATACTTGGCAACCTCTTTATTCAATGGAAGATAAAATATATCATTTTCCCTTAGCAAAAGCTAAATTCAAATGTCAACATATTTCACACAGACATAATGCTTAAAGTGAAATTACCATTATTTACTATGTCTTTCCAATCATAAAGTTTTTGTTGTGGTAGTAATCTGGTTATTTGTTTGGTTTGGATCAGGGATAACACAGGTCTTTAACAATCACATATAATAAAACAGCAACAGTGCTTTTTTCACTGACTGTCACTTTTTGTTCCTGTAAAAGTTAGAGAATACCATTTGTTAAAGTGTAGTCTTTGATCTAGATCTTGAAATAATTTTTTTAGGTTCTTGAAATTCCAGAAAGATATTAGAATCATCTAAAATATTCAATTTGAATACAAAAAAATGAACTTGCAAATTCATAGAGACTAGAATAGTCCCAAACTGTTCCCCTTTACTTTTATCTGATACATGAACATATTTCACTATGCCTGTACTTTATAAGAGGATATTATTACACCACATGCCCTATCATAATGCACTAAACTTTTATTGTCTAAGAGAATATATATTATGCACTATTTTAAAATAATTACTTTTCTGTACAAATGGTATACTTTACTTCTACAATGCTCTTTCATATTTTATATTAGGCACACTAATTTTCTTGAATTTTGAATCCATTTCTACTCATAGATATATTTACCCTTATAACCGGGCTACAGATGCATTTTAATGTGCAAGCACTAATGTGTTTTTACTGGAAATGAATGTTCATACAAAAGGGTTTTATTCTGAACAGAGAAAAAAAGAAGACAATAAATTACATTTGAGTTCAGTCAGTCCATGATTAAATAATCAATTAAGACATTGACTAAAACTGAGAAATGTTAGCATTCATCAATAAACTTGTTAAATGTGCTGAGGGAGTTTCTGTTGTTTAACATCCTTAGCTAGAAGAAGAGATAATACACGTTCATCTACATGAGGCATTTTTATGGCTCTCATAATTGCTGAGAAATGAATCTAGCCACAGGACCCAAATGACAATGATTAATGAAGATAAAACCCTTATCCTCACAACATTTTAAAATAAATAAGACTGGAAACTCTGGAGTTAAATTTGATTAATCAGTATCATCTGTTGACATGATTATTTGGTGCCCTCACATTTTAAGTAAGAACTGTAACAGGCACATAAATGAAAAGATGTCTCACCTGTCTCCTCTCTCTCTCTCTCTCATTCCACTCCCACACTGGCAATGAGACATGGTTAGTTATTTAATTAGAAGCGGGTAGTCCCCAAACATTGGAGTTTTCAGATGTTAGACTTATACTTTTGCCACACAAAGCACTTTTGAATCACTGCTCCTCCTCATAAAAGGTATACTGACATAAGGACAAATATCTGTATATTTGGCATTTTCAAAGCTACAGCTCACTTTCCAAATTAATTTCAATTTAATGTCACAGTAACTCTAACACTATGTGTAGAAGGCTAGATATGTTTTAAGCACCTGGAGATACTCTTCTGTGTCTTTCAAAACCTCATTATATAAACCTAAGGGAGCAACTTTTTGGGGGGCAGGAATACTCAAAGTGAGAAACCACATTAAAACTTCAACCCAAAACTCATTTTTAATTATAAAATTATAACAATATTTTCTAACGTTTTGTTTATAAAGCATCCAAATATTTGCAACAGAATATATCGGGTTGGCCAAAAAGTTCCTTCGGGTTTTTCTGTAAGATGTTACGGAAAACCCAAAGGAACTTTGTGGCCAACCCAATATGTTTTGGGTTATCATGAAAAGGCAGAAATTCTTCTGAGAGTTCTAATCAGGTAGAGAAGAGGAAAAAAAAGATACTATTTTTGATCTTGTTAGCTCATAAAATTATTACTATAAAGTTTTTTAAATTAAAATCTCCACAAATTTAGAGATTATAATATTTAAAATAAGAGAAACTATAAATTTTTAAATTATTGGATTTCTTTTTAAAAACTAGAAAAAAGGAGACAGTAGATCTATTAATATTGCTCAAGGCAAACTTACAGTACTTCAAAAAAGTCACATAAGACACAGCACTGAGTTTCTGTGAGTTTCTGTTCTAGTTTAAACATCCTTGAACTAAGTGAGTGATACTGGAACAATATCCAAGGTCTCAGATTCATGGAGCTCTCTTCCACAAATATATAAGCAGTAACAAAACCAAATACAGTCTGAAATCAAAGAAGAGCCCATACATTGCTGTAAGGAGCCAGGTTAAGACAGAAAAAGAATGAGAAATGTGGGGCTTTGTAACTGCAGACCAGGCAATCCAAAAATAAAAGCAGAATGAAAATACTGTAAGAGAAAGATGTGTCTTAACTCTAAATAACATAAAACTCCCACAAATGTCTAGTTTTATCTTAAATTCTGCTAGAAAACAACATTTATACCAAGCATAAGGGAATTCCCTCACTGTCCAGTGGTTAGGACCCAGTGCTCTCACTGCCAGGGCCCTGAGTTACATCCCCGGTCGGGAAACTAAGATCCTGAAAGCTGCGTATCTCGACCAAAAAAAAAAAAAAAAAAATACACCAAACATGAAAAAAATAGCAATAACCATTAAACAAATAGAAGTAATTACATGTGACACTTTCAAAATATATATTACCTAGATTATTCATGTTGTTCTAAATTATGATGCTGAAACTTTCTATTGCAAATATAATTTGAATATATGAAAGTCCTGGTGAATTTGCTTTGCCCTCAAGTCAACCTATTTTTCTATACAGTAAGTCCCCTACATATGAACCTTCAAGCTGAGAACTTTTCAAAGATGCGAACGTGCATTCGCATGTCCAATCGCGTAAGTTATTCACGTGCCTGGTGTACACTGTCACGTGCATGCATCCTCTACAAGTGGTTGTGCTTTTGTGTACTTTATTGTACAGTACTGTATAGAGTACAGTAGTATAATATCCTTATTTCAAGCCCAGGATGTCCAGAAGCAAGCGTAAAAGCAGCGGTGATGTAGCTGGTACTACTGTACTTTACAAGGTACCATACTGTAAAAGTAAAAATGTTTTCTTTATTTTTTGTGTTTGTTCATTTTTTTAATGTACTGTTTGTGTGAAAAGTATTATAAACCTATTACACTACAGTACTATATAGCCTATTATGTTAGTTGGGTACCTTGGCTAACTTTGTTGGACTTCACGACTGCACTCTTGGAACAGAACTCAGTATATATGAGACTTACTCTCTTTTTTTGTGTTGTTTTATCATGTATTGAATTATGCTCGTTAGACACACTTGTGTCTTTTTTTTTAAAGAAAAACAATCCACATTTGCATAAAGGGCTGGTTTTCTCAAAACCATTATCTGAAAACATGGAACTTGCATGTTTTTTTTCATAAAAGTGTTTATGGATTTATGCAGTTATCTTTCAACATTCATTGTAAAGATAGAAAGTCAAGAGTGGAGGTTGTAGCCAGGGCTTAACAGGCTCTGACTTAAAATGGCATTTTTAGAACTGGTATTAGGTTAATTTTCCCAGATTGTGCAGAAAGGAAGAAATGCGGCTATGAAAAGAGAGAGCTTCCCACAGGCCGTTCAAAGAACCACACCATGTCCAGGAGTTTGCAGTACTTTGGAGCATCTCCTCAGACAGCTCCATTTGTTGCTTTGGGGGAAGCAGTGTCTGCAGCAATCCCTCTACTCTGAGTTCAAAATTATTGACCTTTAATTTCTTTAACTTCTAGATTTCTTTGCCCATGGTTTACAGAGTTGGAAGCCAAAGAATTCTGCTCTACATACTTTAGATGTATTAATTCATTCAACCCTAATATGACTTACAGTATATCTTATCCTCATTTTATATCCGAGGAAACTGAGGCACGGAAATGCTAAATAACCCACCAATGGCCACACAGCTAGGAGGTGGTGGAGGCAGCATTATGAGGCAGTGGTAACCACTAAACTACCAGGGAGGATGGGCACACACCACTAACAGTCTCTAACATGTGGCTCCCCAAAGCCAGACCGATTATGTATTAAATCTAAGTAAGATTTAATAAGACAGTTACAATGCAAACTCAGCTTTAAGCACAACCCACTTCCAACCAAACTGCCACCCTTAAGTTTCTCTGCACAGAAATCATGGAACTCCTGCTACCACTCACACTACAACCCTAGCTAGTCCTATGTTTACTAACATTGGATGCTTAAATCCAGAAGATACTATACCTATTCCCACTGTTATATTTCAGAAAGTAAATTATGATTATATGCTTGTAAGTCAGTCTTCCTCGAAGGGTGAAACTGTCTCCTTAACTCTGTGTCCCTAACAAATAGCATACAGTGTGGGACATAATAAATGCACAATAATTGTTCAGAACTTTACTTCTAATAGCATACACTATCCAAATGAGCTAATGGGTTTCTAATTCGTGGGGATGTGAAGAGGTTTGTTTTTAACTGCCACAAACACCAAAGTCAAACTAAAAAAGATATAGGCTAAAAGAGCAAGGGAAGAGCACTGCCTCAATCCCCACCCCACAAGCATCCCCATTATCTCCATGAAGTGGTTGCAGCCTGTAATTTTAATGTTTCTTCTCAGAGTGACTCCCTCTGCTGCTCCAGCAAAGCCATGACCTAAATCAGAGAAGTGCTAAACGCAGTTAAGGCACTCTGGCTATTTGCACTAACTGGAGAACCCAGCATACATTAGAGAACAGTTATTTTTAAGTCTCAACAATAGTTCTAAGAAAGTTTATTTAGGACAGCTCGGTGCCTCCTTCAGGTCCTCAGGGGGGTTGCTCAAAAACGGAACAGTATGTATTCTGATCAGGACAACCAGACTACAATGGAAGATGCTCTAGGACCCTGTCTTGTTGAATTTGGAATCCCCAGTATCCAGAACACAGAAGGCCAGGAAGTCAATAAATGTTAACAATTTTATGGTTCCTCATTCTCTGCAAGTACTTGAAAAGTTTGCTCTCTGAAGCCTTTTACGTATTCCCTAAGCTAGAATATATGAAATTATTGTTCTAAACAAAGGTAAACTAGCCTACTTTTCCTTACTGCAAATTCCAAATGTGAATTTATAAATTTACTCTGCTCCTAAAATAGAAAAATATATGGTATACTTGTCATGAAATTCAATCTTTCATGCCAATTGTCTATTTGTACCACACCAATATGCATAAATGCACGAAAGTAATTTTTACTCTTTTCTCAGAATAAGTATATTATTTTAAAAACATTACAAATTATCTTACAATAATAGAGAATTATCCCAATATAATTAGAATCTTCAGTAATTTCCTGTTCTGAGTTTGGTGGTGTTAACACTCATAACACTAGTTGGTGCTAGATAAGCGGAATATCAATGCTGTGTAAATCCAGAAATAAAATGCATTTATAAAACAGGAGGGTACTAATTCTGAAGCAAACTGATCAAGTGCACACGCGTGCACACACACACACCCCTACACACACACACACACACACACACACACGCTGCCTTTTCCTGGTAAAATCTTTCATTCTTGAAAGTCAGAAACACCACAAATTCCCTGGAGCTAGGAGTTCCCAGCAGTCCTGAACGAAACAATTAGAACATAGCCAGATAGGAGAAAGCTGTTGCCTAAAGTCTAGAGAATCTCCCAAGGACCTGTTTAAAATGACTGATGTCTTTCTTCAAACCACACTTACAAAATGAAGTACACTCACAAATAACACCCATTCTGCTTTTTTATCTTAAACATCTGTTATTTTCTTGGCTCTCTCTGAAGAGACACATATTTCCTAAAACTTCCAATTTTCTAGTATCTTTCCAACAACAGAATAAAAACCTTTTCCACTGTGTAAAGTGCTTAAATTAACTTTCTCATCTTAACTGCATACATACTTCCATCCATAAAAAATAGTTTATTCCCATCTTTAAGTCCTCAGCACAAGGAAATCATACCTTGAGGGAGCAACAGCATCTTTGACTTACCTAGTGATCTAGTCCGAAGAGAGAGGAGAAAGGAGAAGACATTAGAAGGAATGGAAGGTCTGACTATCAGAGAATTATAGGAGTGTGACTCTAAGAAGAAAGTGTATGTATTAGTAGTTCAATAGTAAACAGGCTAGGGGAATGGAATAGAGTGATAGTGATAGAAGCTGAAAGTAGGGTTTGGTGCTTTCTACATTTTTGATACCTAACACACAACACAGGAATAGCTGGTATCCTGCAACATGGAGGAAAACAAAGATTAAAGTGGTGGAATAGTGTCTCTCAAAGACCACAGATTCAAACATAAATAGTTTGCTCACCAGGAACTGAAAGAAAAAAACTATACTAAACGGAGAAGAACAGCAGTGAAATGCACACACCCAAAAGAATACATTTAATTATTCCACTTAAGATCAGAAGAGTAGGTTCAATCCTCAATCTCTGGCTTGCCTGGTCTATAAGATGAAAAAAGTGTAAGTGGCAAACGCTCAGTCTGTCCTGACTGTCTTTTCTTTTCATCTCTTCTCCCTTCTTCTTTCAATATTAATCCACTCACAATCTCCTGTCTGATGATCTTTATTGATCCTTTCTCCTACCCAGTCTTTTTAATTTGGCTGTAGGAAGCTCTCGGCAGGGATCCTATGTCTCATATTTGGCATCTTTGGGGACTTTAATTTGTCCTTTTCCCAAACAGTTCTCTCACCGCCTGGTCCCCCTCCCACTCGCACCCTATAGCTTAGTCCTTTGTGCGACCAATAACAGCAGGCGAATTCCACAGGGAGTCACGCGGTTGACTCCACAATTCATCAGGTTGCTCCGTTCAACTTCCAAACACCCCCTCTAAGCACCCTCAGCAGCCGTCCTGAGAACTTCTCCCAATTTCAAGAAACCTGAAATAAGTTTATGATTCTCAGGGGAGACTCCTTTGTAAAATGGACAGGCAGATGAGCTTTAGACATATGACTGAGAAAACCAGGGCCAAACCTCGGGGATGGGAGGCATTTGGCAAGAAGGGAAGGAAGGATTTATGAGCGTGGCTACTTAGCGAGGCAGCAGGACAATTTACTCCCGAAGTAGCTGTGGCTAATCCGCAGAGCCTCGCTGATCACTTACCTCCCGACCCGGAACACACTAGCCTACGCTCAGCGCCCCCCTCCGCCTCCAACGTCCTGGTCCCCAGCGCCTCCGCAGATCTGAGGGGGATGCTGTCGGTAACCTCCGGAGTGTCTAAGCATCTCCGGGGAGTTGAGGCTATCGCCGCACCTCCTCTGCTTTCCAACTTTGGAGCGAGTGTAACCGAGAGGATGGGATGCCTGGATTACCTCCGAACGCTGCAGAAGCCTCCTCCATCCCTCGCACCCCCATCCCAAGGAAGAGCTGAGCTCCCTCCCCTGTGCCAGCGACCGCCACAAAACTGGGCGGTTAAGACCCAGGTGGGCCCTCGGCTTGTCCAGAAGGTGGCGGGGGCACTGGGGACACAGACGACCCGAGAGAGACCCCGGAGAGGGGCGCCTGGGCTCCTTCCTCGCAGTCTCCCTTCCACTCAGCTTCCCAGGCTCGGAAGGCTGGGATTTGCCTCTATCACCTCACCCTCGGAGGGCGAGAAGAAAACTAGGCAGCCAGCCCCCGGGCCTCCCCTTCTCCCTCACCCACCCGCAACTCCTGGCCGAGCTTCTCCCCCATCCCGGTTTTGCCCAGAGCCCCGGACACTTATTTTCAAGCTCAGACGCATCAAATTAAAATGTCAGAGTTATAAAGTGGCCGGTTACCCCGGGGAGTTTCGGCTTTGGTTTGAACGACCAGTCCGTTTCCTCTAGAGCCGGGGAGGGGGGGCGGCGGCAGGGGAGGTACGTTTCTCCGTTGCCGGCTGGGAGGGAGAGCCGGAGAGGAGAGGGTAAGAGGGCGGAGGAGGCGCGCACACCCCGGGGCCTGCAGCGGGCTGCGGCGCGCGGGTCCGGGGGCGCCGCGAGTTCTCCGCAGCGCCCCGAGCAGCAGCCGAGGGCCACCGGCGCCAGCGGGTCCTCGGCCGCCACGGACACGTTTCCGTAGCGGAGCGCCCTTCGGCGTGTGGCGCTCAGAGACTCAGCGAGGATCCGGCAACCCCCGACGTGGCACAGCGCAGGGAGCCTCTGCTAGTCACGGGGCCTCTACTGCAGGCCACGCAGCCACCCGCGCCCAGAGTCTCTCCAAACCTCGCTGTGCGCAAGGTACAACAACGTGTGAGCGTGCAGCAGAAAGTGCAAGAGACACATGCCCGGAGACAGACGTGGGTCCGAAACCCCGCGCGTCCGGGCCCATCCGTGCCCATCTCGGAAGACAGATTCAAAATCATCCTAACCAAAGCTTCTTGACTAGTTGGGAAAGTAGAATTTAAAGTGGTTTCCAGTTGAGGGAGACGAGGCGGGTTAAGGAAGCCAGGGGAAGTGGGGAGGAGGAAAGGAAGAAGGAGGAAAGGAAGAAGCGAAGGGAGGTGGCGCGGAGCTCGGCGGACCCCCTTACCTTGAGCGGCCGAGCCGGTGCCGCTGGCGCTGAGCAGGGTCAGGGCAGGTAGCACGAGCATCTGCAGCACGTGTCCCAGCCCCAGTCCGCAGCGGGCCGCTGTCGCCCGCAGACCTTTCCTCATCGTCGACAGAGGTGCGCCGGGGGGAGGCACACACGGAGGAGCGCCGACAGCGGAGAGCCCCACCGGGCAGCAGCGGAATCCGTGCACCGCGAAGCTGTCTGAAGGAGTAACGACGACCGAGCGCCACACTCCACTTTCTCCAAGGGCAGGGGCCAAAAGGGGGTGGAGAGGAGGCGCTGAGGAGGAGTTTGGAGGTCCCGCTTTCCCTGTGCCTGCTAACAGGCGGCTCCGTGAGCGGCGGCTCTGCCCCCACTTGGGAAGTCCGGGAAGGCGCAAGGGCGGCCACCTCGCCGCTCCCCTCAGCAGCGGGAGCAGCCGCAGCTCCGCCGCGCGCCGAGCCCGGACTGTTCCCCGGGTCCCCTCGCCCGTGCCGAACACACACAGGCACGCGGGGCGGGGGGCGGGGGGCGGGCGGAGGGAGAGGAAGAGAGAGCAAGAGGAGGAGGGAGCGGAGGGTGGGAGTTGTGCACAGTGAGGCGCTCCCGGCTCCAGTCTCGGGGTTCTCACGCGGGCGGAGAGACTTCCCGGCTGCGGCTGCGGCTGCTGGGTGGCCGAAGAGGGTCACCTAGTAGTGCGGGGCGCATGGGCGCGCCAAGGGGTTTGCCCAGGAGGCGTGGAGGGCCCAGCCCAACTCCGCTAGGATGTAAGAGGCGGCGGGAGCGCGCCCGCCCGCCCGCATTAGGGAAACGAGGACTGCGGGAGCGGCGTGCCCGGAGCCGGAGGTGGAGAGCGGCTGTTGGTTTCTCTGCGGAAGCTGAGGCGAGAGCGACCTGAGGAACGAAGCGTACTGGGAGCGTGGGAGCGCGCCGGCCTCACGCTGTGCGCCAGACCCGGACTTCGAGAGCGCAGCGGGCGCGCCCTGAGCCCCTTGGCTGTGTCCAGTCTGCCGCCTCCCAGCTCCTCCACGGCGCCGCCAGAGCCTGAGCCAGACTCCCCGGGACTGGACTCGCTCTAAGACTTCGGGTCTTGCGGTTGATTAGGCGGGGGTGGGGGCGGGTGGGGGTGGGGTCGGGCTCGAGCTGAAGTCCTGCGGGGCCGGGAAGAAGGCATGAAGCTTTTGCAGAGCCCCAGCCCGCGGCAGTCTTGGAGTGGTCAGCGCCACTCAGACTGCTTTATGCTCTGGGTGCTTATGACTCCTCTGTAGTGGAACAGAAACCAAAAGCTCAAGGAAAACTCATTCTTCAACAGAGCTTTATTTTCGTGCATCTTGGTGGCTGGCAAGGTTGAGTATGTAAAGAGTGGTGAGATGAAACCGGAGAAACTCCCAGAAACGATGCACAACAAAATTTGTAGATACTCACTTAAAGTGATGGTGGAACCTATGACATGTTTTCCAGATTCCTAACGGTGTGTGTGTAAGGACTCAAACTGCAGTGCGTTTTTATTATTTTTCCTCAGGAAAGAATTGCCTGGGTAGCTAAGTCGTGGATCCCTGTTGTAATGGTGAAGGGGAAATGTAATAATGGGTGGATAAAATAAGGAAAGGCTGGACAAAAGGAAAGTGGATGGATGGAAAGTACAATACACATTGGCACACTGACCTTCCAGGAAGAAGAAAACCACTTCCCAAGATTATTACATTTCTAAACTAATATTAAATAATATATCAGAGAAATTTTAAGCTCTTGGTGCCAAGGGGGCAATGTGTAAACACACACACAGGCAGGAAGCTTGTGGTCTCATCTTGGCTGTGGTCCTAACTCATTCTGTCATCCTGGACAGGTCAGGTGAACTGCATGTCTCAGTTTCTCCATCTGTGAAATATTTTATTAGATAGTTTCAAAGTTAACCTCCATCTAAACCTCTAGCCAATAAGACCTGTCTTGGATGAGTCTGGTAGATCTGAAAAGGTCATTCTTGGCAAAGACATTGACAAATCTGGCCACTTCCTATTTCTGTGGAGGCACAGCCTGCCCTGCTAAAATCACTTCTTCTCCCTCTTCAGCTTCGCTACACCAAGATACCAAGATATTTTGGTAAGAAGATCAGAAGTTCCTGTGTCAGACTGTCTGAGCTTAATTCTTAGCATTTCGTATTACTAGCTGACCGCCATTGAAAAATAAAGCTTGATGCTTCAGTTTCTTAATCTGTAAGATGGGTCTATTTGCAGTAGCTATCTTCTAGGTTTTTGTGAGAGATAAATGAGTTAAACGTGTGAAGTGCCTGACACATAAAATTGTTAGCTCCTGTTCTTATTTTTGAGGAAAGATTCCCATCAGCTGCGTGCTGGCTAGACCAGTGCTGTCCAACAGAACGTTCTGCAGTGAGAAACATATTTGTATCTATGCTTTCCAAAATGGTAGTCATTAGACACATGTGGCTATTGAGCACTTGCAATGTGACTAGTGTGAATTGGGAATTTTTATGTAATTAATTAATTTTAATTGCCACATGGCTAGGGGCTACCATGTTGGACAGTGCAGCTTGGCCACTGATAACATGTCATTTATTTTGAGCATGGCATCAATAGAAAGGGTTCTGTTTATATTTCATACCTGTCCTTACAATTTTTTCCAAGAAGGACAGCAGCTTAAATACTAAGAAACCCTCACGTATACTCATTCTATTAACATCTAAAATTTGTTTATTCATTTGCAATTTTATTGGTTATCTTTTCCAACTAGAATTTAACTCTTTAAGGCAGAGACTTTGCCTTGTTCACCATTTCAGCCCCAGCTCCAAACACAGAACCCAATGTAGAGTTAGTGCTCAGTCAGTATTGGTTGATTGATTGCCAGAAAAGCTCAGTAGAGAAGAATCCTCAAAGTCTAGTTAGTTAAATAGAATTAAATTGTTACATAATTCTATTTGGGTTATTGAAGTGCTCAATGACAGACACTGCATAAAATTAATGCTTTGAAAGAAAGAGTAAGAGACAAGGGGAAAAGTAGTTCAATACTGAAGTTCAGTCTATAGAGAGCAGGAGAAGGTTTTGAGAAATGGTATGTAGAGATGAGGTGGGAAAGAGGGAAGAGTTAGTGCACAAGAACAAGGACAGAAAAAGTACCAGCAAATCAATCAGCTTTACCAAACAGGTGACTTTTCTGAAATCTGTAATTGCAGATGGAACTTGCCTTGTGTATCAACATCCTGCCTAGTATTTTTTTATGGACGAGAGAATGCAGTGTTGCATAGGCCTCTGAGCTAGAACTGCTAACTTACCTCACTTAGATCTGGGCTCACATGTCACTACTTAGAGATTCCTTCTCTGACCAATTTACCTAAAATAGCACCTACCATATCACCCTCAACAGCATATACCTGCTCTGATTTTCCATATAGTACTTATTTTATAAAAAACATATATGCTTATGTTCAAGTATACATAGATGTATGTATGTATACGTCTATGTATGTGTATAGGTATATGTATATCTGTTGAATACTCTCCAAAAGAATGTATGCTTCTCAAGGGGAGGAATTTTTTTTCTTAACACTTCGCTGGTCTATACCCAGAACCTAGAAAACAGCCTGGCTCATAATAGTTGGTCAATAAACATTTCTTCAACATTGAATGGATGAATGAGAGCCAATGGATCTTAAAACTAAGTCCTCAATTAAAACTTCTTTTATTTCCCCCAAGACAAATTTTCAAATTATGAATAGGGTTTTCTAGTTGTTGGCTAAAATCATATTGGGGCAAATTTTCACAAAAATGAATTTAACTATGACTTTTTCAGGATTGGAATACTGCAGGTGTTTAAGGAACAGACATGAAATTCATCTCATTTTGAAATAAAAAGCTTCATTTAAATCCATGTACAAGGGCTTCCTTTTTCTTGGCTGCAGTGAGTGGAGAATTAGCTCTGAGATAATAAACACCACTGACAGGTGCTAATGGGAATTAAACATGCAAATCCCTGCATATCCCTCCAGAAATCTACACCTAGAAAAGTATGCTATTTAGCATGTAGGCTGCTTAGTTATAGTATTATTTACTCTAAACTAGTATGGAAAATGTTTCCAGCTTAAGGCTTAAGACATAAAAAACAGTGAAAATTTATTTTAATTATAGAAATATTTTCTTTCATTTTATCTCATATGTTTGATTCCCCATTTTTTGTCTTTTTATATATTTTTAAAAATAAATCATATCAGAGATATTATTAACTGGCAACATATAAGAAGGAGGATTTTAGTGAATATAAAGAGGATAGTGATGAGGAAACTCACTTAGGAGTTGGCGGTTCATAGGCCTCAGGTAAAATTACTGATAAACATCAACTGAGGAGAGCCAGATGGTCCAGATTCAATTGATTCAATGCCCATTCTCTGCCTCAGCCCACAGAAGGAAATTTGGCCTGCCATAAACCCATACACTCTGGGGCTTTATGCTTTATATTAATTGTATTAGACAAGACCCTTTAGGTTGCAAGTGAGGGAAACCCAACTCAAACCACCTTAAGCAAAAGAGATAATTTATTGCTGTACATAACTCAAAAGACATAGATAGGGCTTCCCTGGTGGCGCAGTGGTTGAGAGTCTGCCTGCCGATGCAGGGGACACGGGTTCGTGCCCCAGTCCGGGAAGATCCCACATGCCGCGGAGCGGCTGGGCCCGTGAGCCATGGCCGCTGAGCCTGCACGTCCGGAGCCTGTGCTCCGCAACGGGAGAGGCCACAACAGTGAGAGGCCTGCGTACCGCAAAAAGAAAAAAAAAAAAAGACATAGATAAAAATATCTACGTTAATAATGGCTAGTGTTTATTGGTCACACACTGTGTGTCAGGCACTGTGCTAGGCTTTTTACGTGTCCTATCTCATTTAATCCTCAAAATGAAGATTAAATTAAAGTACTATTATTATCTCCATTTTATACATGAGGAAACAGAGGGCTTAAGTAACTTTGCCCAGTCTGATTTCAGGGATCATGTTCTAGATCCAAGAACTTAAATACCACCGCTCACAGGACTTAGTCCCTCCCCAGTTTCCCCTAGTCTCTTAGTTCTGATCTCCTCTGTTTTCACAAACCCATGGTGTCCACACTGGGATGTCTGGCAGCTCCAGGTTTATAGTGTCTTTAGCATTATCGGTCTCAGCAAAAAGAGCACTCTCATTCCCATCTAGCGGACAAAATACCAGAATCATGACCCTGGCCTATCTTGGGACACATACCCAAACCTGAGCCAATCACTGTGGCCAGGTGATTAGAATATACTGAGTGGCAAGGCCTGGATCATGTGCCAATTTTGGGGACCTGGAAACTTGGATTGACAGCAGGGAGAAGGGGTTCCCCGAGAGGAAAATCAATATACTGAGAAGGAATAATTAATATGAAAGAACAGATGCCAAGAAAATGGATGTAGGGCAGATAAAATAACTATGCCTATTCTGTGGTGTGGAAGGGGAGAATGAGTTCTTCTTCAAGCTTGAGTTTTGTCCCATAACACATCACTGTACCAAATGAAGAGCTGAAGGACAGCTCCTAGTAGATTGCTTTTTCCATTAATTGGGAAAATTGAGTACTATTCAATTCAGTTCCATTCGGTTCAAAACAATTCAATTAAGTTCAAGTCAACTCAATTCAATTCAATTCAGAAAACTTTCACTCAGCCCCTGTTACATTGAGGCTCCATTCCAGGATCCCTGGCAAAGAACACTCATCAGTAAGTGTCCTTGTGCATCAAGGGTTTACAGTCTAACAGATAATATAGATGAATAAACAAAAGGATTTCACATAAATACAAAAATAAGGTGGAAATATAAAGATATGAGAAAATCTTAACTAGGGGAATCTGAGAAGAAAATTACCCAGAAGGAAGACTTAAGCACTTGTGTATCAGTAATGATAAGCTTAACACAAAAGGTGTATTCATCTCAAACAATAAGAAATCTGGGAGTGGGCACTTCAGAGCCACTTTGGACTAAAAGCAGCTCAGTTATGCTCTTTTCATGGCTTGGCTCCGTGTTCCACAATGTGTGACTTACATTCTCACAGTTTCTTGACGGCTTTTCCACCTCCAGGCATCATGGTCCACTTCCCAGGCAGGAAGAAGAAGGAACAACAGGCCCTAGGGGATACAGCCAGCATAGCTGCCTTCCAAATCACATTTCTGGAACTTCTCAGTCCAAGAAGTTTGCATTTTCTCAATGGCCTGTCAAATGACCCTCCTAGACCAGTCATGTGTAGTGAATAAGGAAAAGGGTGCTGTGAACGCTGGCTCGATCATCTATGTTGGAGACAACTTTATTGGAGAGAAAGGATAAGAGGAAGGCACAAAGAGAAAAACATGAAGACAGAAGATGACAGTTCATTTAGAGAATTGTAAGTAGATGGAAAGTCATTTTTCTGTTTTTAGTTGAGTAAAAGGGAGGAAGTGTTTTCTATCATGCTGGGAAATAAAAGGATGAAACAGACTGTATTCTTCAGTCCACTAGAGATTATTTTTGAAAATTTAGGAGGTGTGTAGCCCTGAGATAGCATCTTCTCCTCAAGGACTTTATAACTGAGGTGTAGATAATATTTACAAAAAAGAAGAAATAAAACAAAAAAAGGAAAGGTAACACAAAAGATTGAAAAGAGAAAGGAGAGAGAGAAAGGAGGAAGTAAGGATACAAGGAACAAAGGAAGGAAGAAAGGCAAAAGGAAAAGTAGGAAGAAAATAAAAACAAGAAATAAAGGAAGAGAAAGAAATTCCAGGGTGATTTCTGCATTTGTGTAGCAGGCTGTAACTGCTGTAAGAGGGAGAAAACAATGAAAGACCCGATAAAAATTAGAAGAAAACTAATAGAATATGTAATTTAGAATATTACTGGGGATAGATATTATAACTTCTTGCTGACTAGAGCCCTTCAAATACTTCATTTTATTTTAAATTTATCTGCCAAACTGGACCACAGTTGTTTTTTTTCATGTTACAGATTGAAGAAATAAGATACTTTATGGAATGGTGGGAAGATTCTGAATCAGGAAATACAGATTTAAGTCTCCATTTATCTAAGTTATTTACTCTGATATTCCTGCAACTTCTTTTCACTTTAATTTCTTTGTTATAAAAACCAGAAACAATATGAACACATAAAGTGCCCTGAAGATGAAATGTGTGTGAAGGTGCTTTGTAGTGTGTCTGTACTTAGGACATTATTATGATATGTTCTGTATTGTCCATAGTACTTAACTTGCATAATCATCAAAGGAATAACATTAGTGATGTGGCTCTCCATACATGAATTATACCTTCTAAGTGTAACCCTGGAGCTATTCTCAGTATCTTCCTCACTTGTTCCCACACCTATTCCATTACTAAAATCCAGTTTTACTCCTGATAGGTCTTGGAGACCTATCCCATTATCTACAACACCACAGCCACACAATATATTGGCATGTTTTCAGTGATCTCTCGTAGTTACTTCCTCAGTAGCTAGTCTGCCCTCACACCACAGTCCATCGTCTCCACACACCCCAGAATGACCTTATAAAATGCCAATCCTGTCATTTGACTGTCCCCAAAACCTGTCCATTGATTCCTCATCGTCTTAGGCCCCCTTTCTCAAAGTCCATTACAGGGAACTCCTGTCCTTAAAAAAGGAGTTCTGGAGTAAGCATATCGTGCTAGATTGCATTATTCCAGATTTTTACTCCTTTTCTGTTAATAGATTTGCCTTTTGCCTTTGAAGTCCCACTCACCACAGTGGGATGGACTTCTCTGCCTCACTGATGGCAGCTTAGCCATGGGACTGCCTTTTGCCAATGAATGTGGGCAGTCGCTGCAGAGTGCCAGTTCCTTCCGTTGCATACTTCTACTCATTTTGATGTGCTCCTGCCACTAGTCATGAGAAGAACATTTCCCAGGTAGCCACTCAGAGTGAGTGAAAGACCCATGAAGAGATGTGTAGCCTGGAGCCTGGTGCCTGCATCCAGCTCAGCTTAACTGAGTGGTAGCAGACCCAATGACCCACAAGCAAGAAATTACAAACAAAAACAAAAACAAGCTCGTTGAGTTCAGCTACCAAGTTCTGGGGTGATATTTTTATGCAGCGGTATCATAGCAAGGAGTACCTGTTATGCATAGTGTGAGAAATCATGTCCTCAGATTAAGTTAAAGATAAATCAGATGGTAATCTCCCCTGTGGTGCTAATAAGCTAGTAGAAAATAAGACGGAATAGAGAACTAAAAAGGGTGACTCTGAGAAGTGCAGTGGGAAGGTATGGAAACATAGCTATGGTAGGTGAGAGGAAAGAGGACTTCAAATTGAAATGACTTAAATGAGAGCACATTAGGCCTAGGCCTTGAAAAATAAATAGAATTTGTGAAGTTGGAAAGGTTAGCGTTTCAGGCAGAAGAAACCACTGGGGCAAAAGCAGGAAAGAAGGGTAGAGCGTGGATGTCAAATACTGAGTGGCTTTGTCTGGAGTCCAGAAAGCTTTATGCTTAATGTCATTACTAATTGTCATTTTAAAAAAATTCTTACAGTTAACATTTTTGAACTCTCAGTAGTCTGACATCTTATACATATATTCATTTGATACACACTACAATACTCTATATGAAATAGGTATTATTAATACCCTCACTTCAAGGATGAATAAGGAAGTCACGGCTTAGAGGAGTTGAGTAACTAGCGTACCTAAATTAGTGTCACATTGGGATCTGAACTTAAGTTTGTCTGGATACAGACAAATACAGCAAGGTAAATTTGGACAGGAAGGTAGGGCTAATTTTTGAAAGGCTCTTTGTAGTTTGCTAAGTGGTCTATCCTACATCATGCATTTACTAGAAAGGTACCAAAGGGCTTTGGCCAATGAGATACTATCATGACCAAGTCTTGTATTAATGTGCAAAATGAATTAAAGTGGGAAGAAAAGTCATGGAGTCTTTTCTAATAATTAAGATGAAAAGCAGTGAAAGCCTGAACATAACAAGTAGCAAAGAGAAGAATGGCACATTCAGTTGGGATGGTGGGTTACTAATTCCAGAACACAGGGTGACAAATTTATATCATTAAATATTCATGATATAATTAAGAATAAACTATGTAATCCCCCAAAGCTACTTGCAACAGTAAACTATCCTCAACTTAATTAAAGGCATTAAAGAATTAGAAATACGATTTAAAGGGTGAGAGGGTCACATTAATTTCCTAGGACTACTTGGGACTTGAAGTGGTTTGTTCAAGCAATATTGCAATAATTCACTAAGATTTTGATTATATAACAAGAGTTTTTTCATAGTCCCTAATACTGTGACTGACACAGAAAATGTAATTGATAGACATTTAAAGAATAAATGGATAACAATTATAAGAAACTTTTAAAATATATAAATTAAATCAGTTATTATATACTAGAGATTTTTACTTTCAGTTTTTTCCCGAATTTTTTTGTGAGTTCACTGTTATAAATGTGTTGTGATAACATAAATTATAATCTAGAATTCAGCCCACAAAATCACGTTTATCATGCATAATTATATGGAAAACAATGATATTACAGCATATGCAATTTTACCAAAAATTTAAAAAAATAATTTATAATTAAGTCAGACAAAAAGTAAGACATTTGATCTTTGTGCTTATGGTATAAATAAAGAAGAATGAGGAAGAAAAGGTAAATATTATTGAGATTCCTAAGTTTATTTCATGATATTTCCAACAATGCTCAACAATGAAGCCATTTTTTTCTACTTCATGTTTAATTTCAGTTGGAAATAGGGACATTTTATTTTCTTTAACAGAGATGTTGCACTAGTGTTAGCTAGCCTCATGTTGATCATTGTTGTTTTTTGTTTATTTTTTGGTTAAAAGTTTTCATTACAAGGAGCAAAGAAGGTAAAGAAGGAATACTTTTTTTTCTTATAAAATTGAGGAAAACAAATGAAAAATTCAGGGAAAGAAAGAAGGAGTAAAATAATTAAAGTGAGAATTTTCCAGAGGTATTTTAAACAGAACTGTGTGAAACAAGTTAAAAAGCCTGAGATGAATAGTGAGGAAGCAAGAATGGTTCAGATGATTACCCACACGGTCCACCAGATGGCCCCATGGGCCAAGAACAGCCTGGTGTTGTAGAGTAGAATTCAGGGGGCAACCTAGCATTAAGATTTATGAGAATATTATAAATAACCACTCTTAAGAAGAAAGGCCTTAAAGCTTATTTGCTTGCTTGTTTACATGTGTTTGTTCTCTAGACTTTGAGCTTCTTAAGAAGAATTTTCCCCTACTGTAACAATATTTGAATCATCAACATCACCTACCCAATGCCGAAGTGTTAGAAGACCCTAAGAGTGACCACATAATGAAAAAAATAAGTCTAAAAATAAGTAAATGATAGAATAATTTATGTACATTTTAATCAGTGCTATTTTGTTGTTGTTGCTGCTTGCTATTGTATTTCTTTTTAGGACCAACCAGAAATATCTTTTTTTTTTTTTTTTTTTTGCGGTACGTGGGCCTCTCACTGCTGTGGCCTCTCTCATTGCAGAGCACAGGCTCCGGACGCACAGGCTCAGCGGCCATGGCTCACGGGCCCAGCCGCTCCGCGGCATGTGGGATCCTCCTGGACCGGGGCACAAACCCGTGTCCCCTGCATCGGCAGGCGGACTCTCAACCACTGCGCCACCAGGGAAGCCCCAGGAAGATCTTTTAATGATTATTATTCTCAAAGATAAATTTCACCCTACATTTTTGACACTAGTAGATCAAAGGGAACCTCATTCTTCACAGACTTTTTGTTTGTTTGTGAATATATTGGTTTTTAAAAATACAAGGAGACCATTTACAGGCAATGGTTTACTTTTCATTTTATTGACCTGTCTAACCAAAGGCTACCAATTGTGCTGGTTTATAGATTGAGGAATCTATTGAGCAAATTTGTGGTTGTAGGAGATAGAGCCAAATAACTTGAAAAAAAATCTATTTGAATATCTGAGAAGGCTAAAATCTCTCAAGAAAATGAAAATAAGTTATTTGAGGAGGGGTGTTAGCATCTGGATCCTGGTGTGGGAACCGTACCTCTGCCTCCATGCTTGCCATGGCCAACTTTCATTCTCCCAGGAATCAAGACTTTTGTCTGGTCACAGCCTATGAGCTGGCAAATTGACAGCTTCAAGTCTCTGCATTTTCTCATGACCCTTACTCTACCTGAAATTTCCTTCCTGACAAATAGACCAACGGTTCTTCAAAGTCTAGTTCAAATGCTAACCCAGGTACCAAGCTTTCCCTGGGTGCTACAGCTGGAAGTGCTCAGTCCTTCTCTGATGTCCACATGCATTTGTATCACCTTCTATTCATACCTCTACAAATGTATAGTTTCCTTTTACTAATTTATATGGCCCGTATGATTCAAGTTTGGGTCTCAGACACCTTTGGACTCTTTAACAACAGCTAACTTGTTGGTTGACATATAGTAAATCGATAATAGTTTTATTTAGGTATTAATGGGCTCTTTTCATGAACAGAATAGTCCTCCCTGTCATCTCAAGGCACTCATTGATTTGAGGGAGAGGGGAAAGGTGCAGGAAATGGGCATACTTATGGATAGAGCAGAAATGCATATGGGAAACAATTCATATTTAGTTTCTGAACACCAAGGTAACATTTCTATGTCTGTAGCCAAACAATGGATTTTTAAATCAGCTTCTATAGTGTAGAGAAGATGCTACTTCTAAGTAAGATCGAGGCTATTGAACTTGCTGATTTAGAGGATATAATACGGGGAAGTAAAAAAACTGGAAATCCAAATCTCACCATGTCTATCTCCAGGTATTGTGGCAAAAAGCAGAAACAGTAAGGAAGAGCCAGGATGTCAGGTCTTTTTTCCAGTGTCTTTTTTTTCATGATGTCTACATATGAGGGAGAGGAGGATAGAAACCCTACGGATTAAGAAGAGGAGACAACAAGATCACCTTACGTCAGCATGATGTACCTCAGTGGAAACAAATTTTAAATGGAAACTACTTTGTATTTCAAAGACAGTTTTGTGTCAGAAAGGCACCCAGAGTGGCCTTAATGAAGAAAAGACACACAGAGTAGCACTGATTTGAAAGCCATGGTAACTTCCACAATACCCACTCTGGGATGCCATGGGCATGAGTGGGAATCAGAGTGCTCTGCAGGGCTAGCAGGGCTCAACCTGAAGATGAGCCCCAGAGCACCAGAGGACCTTGAAAGTCATCAAGTGCTTCAGAGCACAGCTCTGCAGTGAAAGTGCCTGGGTTCCAATCCCTGCTCTGCCTCTGACTAACCTTGTGACATTAGAAAAATTCCTGTTTTTCATCAGCACTCTGGTCTATAAATTGGGATACTAACAGTAGCTACTTTATAGTACTGTTGTAAGAGTTGAACACATTAATTCACATAAAAACTACTAACCATGCATGGGATTGAATAAACATTAATAAATGTTACCTATATTTAAAATATTATTATTGAAATTTCAGTAAATATGTATCCATCTGTCAAAGAGCTTCAGAAATCTTTCAGTCATTTCACCAATATAAAAAGTTGTTATATCAAATATATTTGTAACATTTTGAATATTTTAATTCCATAAGTACTTTAATGTGTTATCTCCATTCATATGAATATTTTTCCTTTCAAAAATGAAAATTATAATTTATGAATATTTAGTTTAAAAAACTCAACATATTCTATATTCCAAAAATTTGGCAAAAGCATGCTAGAATAAAATGATTCAATTATGTGATTACAACGTAAAAATGTGAGCAGCGTATGTGTTTATGTTGATACCTTATGTTCACAAAGTCAAGATAACGCTTGCAGCAAAGGAGGCCTCAAAGGTCAGTTCCATGGAGAATAGAACAATATCTACCAAGCCTCACAATGTTTTTTAAAGGGAAAAAAATGCACTCCAGGGAATGTAACACAGTTGTCATAGGAATTTAAGCTATGGGAAACATGTGTATAATAAAAATGGCTTTTAACACTGCTTGTGATATAAAGTTGATGTTACTTACTCACCATGCTTTTCTAATAGTAGTAGTTGATTTGAGCTGAGTCTGCCACACTTTTTTACTTAATTTTACAAATGCTTGCATTTATGAAAATCTCACAGAATGAAGCCTGAATTCACGGAACATTCCCAGAATGAAGCTTACTGACCTATATGAGTATTTAAAGCAGCAATTTTCATCTCATTAGTACAAGGGGCTCACCGACTGAATATATCACTCAGAAAATATAGACGTATCCATTTTTTAACATGTCAGCATTCGATTGAAAGATTATGTCATTGATGTATGTTTCAGCCCCCCTCCTCCCCCACACGTTAGAGGCTCATGTGCAGAAACCTGCCCTTTTGGAGATAAAAATGCCTATTTGTAAGTGAACAGATGGTGTTGCTCAAGTTCAGAGACACGTCATAGGCAGAATCTCAGGGGGAGGGGGACTGCGGTATGAGGAGGGCTGGTGTAGTTTGAAAAGGCTTCCTGGGTGATTCTGAGAGCCTCCCACCTCGCCCCTACTGTGCAGCACTGATTTAAAGCTTAAAGATACATAAATGTCATGTAGAAACTAATTTGAGCTGCAGAGTAAAAAATGAACTCTTTTCCTGGTAGAAACTTGTCTGATTGCATTTCTTTGCATTTATGCCATAATTTTCAAAGCCTGAATCTCCCAACAATGTCTTAAAATTGACTCATTTTAAAACTTCTGATTAGTTCAAATACTACATTATTTCCATTTGTATGGTGGCATTAAATGGCAGGTCCCACATGGTCATTCAAAGCTAATTTTTATTTTAGATAGCTTTCCATATACATAGGTCACAATAAAATGGATCACACATATATGGCATTATAATGTAAGTAACCACATCTGCAAGTCTTATTAGCGGAGCCACTGAAGTAAGTTTGAGAATCAGAATAATTAAAATAATTACCTTTCGGTAATTACCAAAATTACCTTTGAAAAATCCTTTAAGTCATATCATGGTATATATCAAGCATGGTATATGTTTTGTGTGTACAAATTTGCCCAGTAATTCTTATGCATTCTAAAAATCTAAGATCTTGTTAAAACTAAAGGATAAGAGGAAAACGTCTATATGCAGATGTTCGAGCATTTAAACCATTATGACTTTCAAGTGATTATTGAATCCAAAGAAGTGAAAGATGCCAGGAAGAAGTGCCAGAAAGTTACCCTGGTTTCCATCAGGGGGTAAGTAACCTTTGTTACACCCAAAAGGAGTTGCCTGTGTTCCCTTGGAGGCATCAGATTTTCCCATTCTTGGGAAGGTAAGAGGATAGGAGGACAACTCCTTTTCTTTTGTTTAGATGGTGTTGTAATCAGATGAAAGTGGAATATCTAAAGAGAAGAAATGGTCAGAATTGGATGAGTAAGCTACAGGAAAGATTGGGTTTCAAGTCCTGGTTTGATAAGGCAGTAGATGCAAGAGCCCTTCTAGCCCAGTTCTGAGCTCATCTGTTTCCTGGAGAGGACTGTATATGTAAAGAGAGAAAAGAACTGAAGCCGTTGAAAACCATGCCAGAATCCATGACCATGCTGGGGCATAGAAACTCTAGCTTATCACTGAGGGTACGTCTGTCCTCAGGCCAAATGACACTTGGCCTGCAATGGTCTCTGCATTTTGTGTTTGCCTTGTGAGGTAACTTGCCCTGATTATCAAGGTTAGTGATCCATGTGTATGCTGGTGGTGGTGGTGGGGTGAGTGTGTGTGCTTATATGTATAGAGGGTACGTCAACTAGCTGTTTCTCCTGAGATTCAGACCAAATGCCCCTCTATCACCCATTTTCCAGCATTAAGAGTTAATGCTTCAGTAGATCTCTCCCTCTCACACACACGTATATATATTCACAATTTTATCCCTCTTGCAACCTAGGACTCCCAGTTCCCTTCTAACATTTTTAATTGCTTATACTGTGTCCTCCACCACCCATTTTACTACTACTTTAGTCTTTCTCTTTCCACATTTCCCCCTTTTCTCTCCATCTGTCTTCTACAGAGCTTCTAAAGACCCAAAGCATGACTTAGTTTTCTATCATGATAAGAAGATGACCCTAAGGAATGTAATTTTATAGATAAGGAAACCGAGCTTCAGAATGTCAAATTGACTTATCCAAATCAAGATATTTTAATGATAGAATCAGTACCAATAACCATGTCTTCTGTCTTCTGGTCATATTGGAAAGATCCTAGAATAGAGATTTCTGGTATCAGTTCCACTTTTGATATTAGATTTTGATATGATTTTGGGTGAGTTACTTAACCCAACCAAATAAACTTTGGTTTACTTATCTTTAAATAGGGAATGATAAAACCTGAATAAATAGAGTTGTTATCAAGCATCACTGTGTGAATGGATATCAAATGACCTAATATGATGCATGGAATATACTAAGTGCACGATAAATATGATTTTCCTACCAAGTTCAATGCTTTGTCTTTTAGGTCACATCACCTCCTTGCTATCTCCCTTTTTGGTTCACTCTTTTATCTTCTGCAAAATTACTCTTTTTTCTTATTAGTTTACTGTCTTTTCTCTCATTCAATGTCCATGCTCAGACTTCAGAGGCTGGAGGAACCTTTTCCAAATCTCTTAATGACGTCTTGAATGACAGAGCCGTTTCCTGTCTGCAGGCTTGTCTGAAGCTGAGCAGATGGAAAATCATACAGTGACAGGCCTCGCAGAGTGACCTGCACCTCTGCATGCTGAGGTAGCCCAGACCTGCAGTGGCTCCCCCTCTTGCAAGTGTTTGGGAGTTGCTGAACTCTCTGGAGGACTTGACTTTAACCTATAGCACCATCACAAGGGCACTGCCTTTCTTTCTCTGGCCACTGGCAGAAAACACAAAGCTTAGCAGGTAGTCAATAAATATTTATGAAATTCATAAAGGAATAAATGATTGAATAAATATATTAGTCCTTGCTTCTCTCACTAAGCAGAGTGGGGAGAAAGTGTTTTTATGCAGGATTTTACATCTGGTGATTTACTTGTGGGCCCGTCTGTGTAGGACTTGGATGAAACAGCAGCCTCTCTTAACATCTTAGAAGCAGCTGGTTCTCCAGCCCCTCCTGATACTGTTAACCTCACAGAAGGGCCAAGATACCAAGGTTTGATAGGTCTCTATAAGGACACTGTCAACTTCAAGGGCAGTGTCAGGGTGATGTTTTGGGGTCACTTCTGAGCACCTACTCCTGAATCTTCCACTCCACACTCCCAGCCCTCACATACAGCTAGAGTCCATTTCATTACGGAGTTTTTTTCTCATGCTGCCATCTATACCTTTGCTTGCATTTTGACCTGAGCCTGGACAGCAGCCTATTTCCCTTAAAACAGTTGAGACAATACGACATTTTCAAAAGTACCTTTGCTACATGACAAGGAAGTACGAAATATAATACAAACAGATAAATAGTCATGTTTCAAAACCGTAGTTTCCTATCCCTTCTGGATGGTGCTGCTTTGCTTTTTTAAGCATCTCCTTTAACTTCATGTTCCCCTGGGTCATAGATGGATCACTGGATGACATCTTTTCTCCTGACATGCATGGGGACACCTGGACGTCTCTTTCCCTTCAAGGTCAAAGGTAGAAGGCTTCATCCCAATTCCTTTATACCCTCTAAATCAGTACAAACCTTCAGTCCCAAATTATGTGCTCCACAGTCTGTGGCTAGGCTGTGGAGTTTGAAGAAATGTGTGATCTTATTCTCCTTCTTCAGATTATCTCTTTAGCCCAGCCCTGCATAATTTCCTGATTTACTTCCTAAGACACTTTTTACCTCACATGAGCAGAAGAGAACTCATTAATGTCCACTTGTTACAGAGTTCCCGTCAAATTACTGTTCATATGCCAAATCAGCTTAGCTGTCTCTGAAATAATCACTGACCCCTCTGAGAGAGAGAGAGAGGGAGAGAGAGAGCGCGAGAGCGAGAGCGAGAGCCACTCCCTTCCCTGGGCATATTATTTGTTTGCATATCTGTGCCTACTTCTTTAATGTGAAGACATTGTGGATAGCTTCCATGGTTTTGAGCTTTGGATCCCCAGATGCCAGCACAGCAGAGTGGGGTCCCCCAAAATACTATAGCACTTGATTTGTGTAATAGCTTAGAAATATGCTAATCTTGATAACCATCCATCCGAGACCTGCACACATTGTAACAGAAGGACTGTGGGCTCCAACTCACCCTGTTTGTATGGCTCTGCTTTTTCAGGTCAGATCTGGACTTGGTGTTAACTCTGGCCTTTCTACTCTCTTGCATCTCTCCTATAAAAACTACAGTTCTGGTGTGGGACCCCTTCCTTGCCCATGGAGATTTTCCATATCAGACATACTAGCCAATGCTAGCTGGATTATTGGTTCTGAGTTTTGCCAGCCTTCCCATTTCCATAATCTCCCAAGATAAAACTCGAGAGTTACGGGACTGCTATATTTCTCCATATAACAGGAATAAAATAAAAATGAAGATCTGGCAGAAGGAAACACAGAAGGACATGGAGAGAAGATATAGTTTAAAAAGGACAGGACAGGACAAATTGTAAAATCAGACTGAGTCAATTAAAAAGATGGCAGTCGTGTAGGTCAGAAATGTTTAAGGCTTGGCAGGGAACTTTCATTTCATTACTGCGACTTCCTGCCCTCCAGTATCTCAGAGGTCGTCCATATTTGGCTACCTAAAGAGGATGCCCACTTCCATCTCCACTCTTCATCACATTTTCTTGTTTACTTCTTTCATCACACTTAACCACCACCAGACCTCTCTGTGTTCTCCCACTAAATGAAAGTGTCATGAAGCCATGGATCTTTCTATCGTATTCCCCACACACTCCATAGTACCTCTCACAGTGCCTGACACATAGTAGGCACCCAGTAACTACTTGAATTACTAAATGGAAAAGAACCCTTTTCCATTTCCAGAACTTTTTAAGAATTTGGAATTTTAAATTCTCCATTCACTTTTACTCTTTCCTGAATTATTAAATATTTATAATTATTAAATATTGGGACATTGACAATAATTTGATATTTCCATTCATTACAAACAATTATTAAAATTAAATACTAGCTTCATTTTGTGAACACTATTAAAGAAAGATGTCATTCGGAGAAGAACATTTTAGGATAGAGTTTTGATAACAGATATCATACAAGGTAAGAGAAGAAAATAAATCCTGGTGCACTTATTATGATAATGACCATGTTAGAGTGTCAGAACTACCCTAAGGGAAATTATGTACTCAGACAATAACAACCTCACTGGACTACACTGAACAGAATACACACCAGTGGCTTAAACGTGCATATGAATGGGGTTTACAGTCCACACATTAATCATCCATGCTTGAATGTCGGCTTAAGTGGATGATGCCCAATACTTAAAATGCCATTTTCAAATATATTTTTGTTCAAATAATTAAAACAAAAAAGTTCTAATATTGTCATTAGTATAGAGATGCAGCACAGTCTAAGTCATTTAATAAAATTAGTATTTTGCTTCCTCATTTTCTGTCAGAGAGAGATTTTAAAAGTGAAGAGAGTATTATTTATTTTAAAACATATTAAAATCAAGACAGATGATAAATCACCTAGATGTCTTACATTAGCAGTGTCCATGTAAAATCAAATCCTAGAGCAGAGAAGAATGCATGTATACACATATACATATATGTATATATATAAACTCTCATATAAACTCTTGTGATAGCTGGTAAATCAATATAAGTGGTAGAGATGACATAAGGCTGAAAAACTGGCAAATGTTACAGTATTTTCCAAAAAAGGAGATAGGTAAATCCTACATATTTCATTTTGGTAAGCTTACATCAATCCATGGAAAAATTCTAGGTCCAATGAGTTGTGAGCTTATATACAAGTTAAAGTTTACTAGTAGTCAGCATGAATCTTTAAGAAAACTTTACATTTAAGTAACACCATTTTCTTTTAGGACAGTTGTCTAGATTATCTCAAGGGAATGCCATACATATAGGGCTGGTATTTTTTCTGATGTATGTTTGAACAAAATGATAAAATGTGACCTATGTAATAATAATGACTAAAGGGAGTAACTATAATCAGTGCTATTAGTAAAACAAAGTCAATCCACCAAATGTTGAATCTTCAGTGATTGCAGAATAGGATTCTTCTGATATTGAGTGGTGAGTATGTTTGGGGCTGAGAGCGGTAGAGTTTCCTCTTGAAAGTACAGACTGCTTCTCCAGAATGCTAGTTCCGGTTAAAATCATTTGAGGCAGGGAATCCTCAAAATGGTGTGATACATATTAATGTTGTGCTCAGACCCACTATTGTCCAGAACAATTAAGAGGAATTGGAAATTCAGCACATTTGGGTGGAAAGTTTGGGTACCAGTGAGTGGAATAAAATTACTTTCTCCACATTCTTTCCTCTTCTCAAACCTGAGAGTATCTTTGACATTGAAACAAATTGAGGTAATGTGGAGATGGAGGGCTACCAATAGCTATTAATCTCTCTCAAGGTTGTCTTAAAATGCATTATTTTGCTAGTGGAACACTGGACTTGATCAGAGGTCTTCAAACATCCTTAAGTACTAGAAAACAACAACATATACACACATGAAAGATCAGCTTGAGTAGGCATACTTGTATCAAACCTGGCTTCCTTTCCCACTTCCCCCTTCACAACTGCCCTTCTCTTACTTCACAAAAGAAAATCACACTTCTCTTCCATCCCGTGTTGCAGCCACTGTTGAATTGTCTTAGTGTAGAAGCCCCACTCTCTGCATTAAATAAAATGACCATTACAAATTTTGGTATTTGTACTGATGAAGTAAATGAATCTAATAATAGCACCAAATCCATTTGCATATCACATGGTTTCTAATCCTTTGCTTTCAACGAAATTGAAAAAGTACCTAATTGATTGCTATTTGATGATAGATCAAATAGAATAGAATTGATAGTGAACTCTATCCAATTGTAGCAATAAATAATATTCATCCCTGGATACACAAATTAATTGGGGAATAAAACTGCATTCATCTCATTAAGAGATGTATTTCTAATAAAATTTTGCGGATAACTATTACAAAACATGTAATATGTTCATGTTGTATTACTCAGGGTTGTATGACAAATAATTCTAACTCAATCCAAAAGAAACTTTTAGGACTTGAGAGCCTTGTAGTCACAAGAAAATTTTTTAAAAATTAAATTTCAATTTATATAAATATTTTAGTGTTGAAAATTATGATAGTGGGTCAATAAAAGACAAAACCTAATAATTTATTGCATCTTAATCAAATTGGGTAAGTAGAATGGATGTATGAGTTCAAGAGAAAATTCATGATGTTAAATTTCCGACTTGAAATTTTTTCACGTATTTTTAAAATATGAATGATAGCAAGTATAATGCTGCTATGATATTTAGATTCCATTTTAAAATGACACTGGACTTTAAAAAAAATGTCAGTAATTATAGCATGTTAGAAAGTATAAATTGCAGCTACTTAAGGTTTTATGAAGAAATTAAACACTGACTAAAGACTGTGTGAAGGCATTATATAGTCATTCAAAATTCATAGTATCTAAGTATTGAAGCAAAAGTTCAAGGACCTTTGGGCTAGTTCTGATCTATTTATGGGATGCTTCTTATCCACAATAAAAGAAAATTTATTCAACCAGTAGAAATTACAACCCAGAAATGAAGACTAATACAAATGAATGAAACCTCAAGTGACCATCTGGTCCAGCTTTTAGGTGACTGTCCAGGTGGTATTATTTTTTTAATTTTATGAGCTGAGACTTATTTATTGTACAAACTAACAATTGTTGTACCAAATGGACTTGTTATGTTAAAAGAATCTTGTGAATATGAATCTGAACTTAGTTACACTTAGTACTTATTTACTGAAAAACTAACTGCTCAGCCTATGGAAAAATGAATAAATGTAATTATAGTAGTTTCTTATCCACAGTTCTGATTTCTGAGGTTTCAGTTACCTGCAGTTGGCCCCAGTATGAAAATATTAAATGAAGGGTTCCAAAAATAAACAATTCATAAGTTTTAAATTGTGTGCTGTTGTGAGTAGTGTGATGAAATCTCACACTATCCCTCCTAGGACGTGACCCCTCCTTGTCCTGTGTATCCTGCTGGTTACTCACTTGGCAGCCATCTTGGTCATCAGATGGACAGTCTTGGTATCACAGTGCCTGTGTTCAAATAGCCTTTATTTTACTTAATAATGGTTCCAAAGTACAAGAGTAGTGATGCTGGCAATTCATATACGTCAAAGAGAAGCTATAAATGTTTCCTTTAAATTAAAAGGTGAGAGTTCTCAACTTAGTAAGGAAAGGGAAAAAAATTGTGTGCTTAGGTTGCTACAATCTATGGTAAGAAGGAATCTTCTATCCGTGGAATTGCAAAGAAGGAAAAAGAGATTTGTTGTCGCACTTCAAACTGCACAAGTTATGGCCACAGTGTGTGGTAAGTGCTTAGTTAAGATGAAAAAGCCATTATATTTGTACCAAAAGATATTTTGCGAGAGAGACCACATTCACATAACTTTTATTATAGTATATTGTTATAATTATTCTATATCATTATTAGGTATCATTGTTAATCTCTTACTGTGCCTAATTTATAAATTAAACTTTACCATAGGTATGTGTGTCTAGGGAAACATGCAGTGTACATAGGGTTCAGCACTATCTGTTGTTTCCGGCATCCACTGGGGGTCTTGGAACTAATCCCCCAAGGATAAGAGGGGACTACTGAATCTGAAAGTGATCCAGTACAAAAAAATTATGTACCTATGAAAACATATATATGTTTATATATAGTATGTAGAGATTACATACTATTATTAAATATAGTATAGGTATATTATTAAACATTATTGTTTAATAATAACATATTAATAATATGTTATATATTATTAACATATATATATATTAATAACATAATAATAAAAACATATATAATAATATGTTTAATAACATTATGATATAATACATACATACAATAGATGTTAAATTTCTTGTTAGGATAATATATTACATATAGTACCTACTCAGTAAAAATTGTTGATTGTAAAACATTGTTAGTTTTTGATATATTATGACATATATTTTTCCTACGCAGGTTCAATTTTTCTGTTTCTATCCATATCAGTTCCTTTTAAAGAATTCATGCAAGTTCTATTTTATCTATTATTAGAAGATCCAATAAGATAAGATACAAAGCAATACACTTCAAAATTAGAAATTTCTTAACATTTTTCATTATATTTATTATGACAATGTTAATATTTATAGCAGTGATTATCATTTAATAATAGGTACTATAGTTTATAATTGATTCTGATTCAGTTATATTCCACAGTTAACAACTTACTCAATTATCCTATAGTATTTAGACTTCAGTATATCAGATATAATGGCTTAAAAAATTATTTGTATTTAGGTTGAAAAACTACAAATGGATGAAAATAGCAGCTGCCCTTAATAATTGGACATGATTTTATGTGCTTTAAATACATTTTTAGATTTTTAGTGACAGGCTTATTAGATGTGAGAAAATAACCATATTAGTGTGGTGTGTATTATTATCCTAATTAAAATTGAAAACATCCTTAGTTTAGAATTGTCTTTCAGAAAACATGTGCATTCCTTGGATGAGCCATATTTTATATAAAGAGGACGACTTACAAGTGCAACATTATCTATGCTTCCATGTGAAAACCAGCCTAATTTATTAGAAAGTATTTGCATTTAAATTAATTGCTTTGAGATCCTGCTTGGAAATTAGAAATATACTGATAATTATTGTTTTTTAATCAGTGTAAGTGTATTATGGCACGGATCGTTTATTTTTCTGATCATAATGTTTTTACTGTGAAAATCTTGAGGTTCACATGTAGTGGGAAATAATCATGTAGGTAGAAGCATGAGCTCTGAATGAGGAGATCCCAACTTAGGCATGTGACTTATCCTCAGTTTTAGTTTTTAATATTGTTCAAAGACGATGCTCAGATCATGGGAAACTATAAACCCACTACACACTTGGCTGGTCAAATCACAATTGCAGTACTGTGTTGACCCTTTGCCTCATAAATTTAAAAACTGTGTAATTGTGTATATATACAATGTAGTGCTCTCCAAATGTAAGTGTACATTTTAAGAGCGCTAGCAAAATAGAATGCCTCCAGAAGAAGGCATTTAGGATTATAAAAAGTCTAGAAAACATGTCATCTGGAAGCAACTGAAATTATTTAGCCTTGAAAGAGTAGACTCAACAGAACCACCTTTAAATATTTAAACAATTTTAAAAGTAATGAAAGGATTAGATTTTTCCTATGATGCTCCAAGAATTCAGAACTAGGATTAATAGTGGGAGTGAAAAGAATATAGACTTTGTCTTATCATAAGAATTACCTTCAAAGCCCAGTTCTTTGGCAATGGAATAAATTGCCTCATAAGTTAGTGGGCTACTCAAGGTGGAGCTATCCCAGCCAATCATCTTTCAGAAACATTATAAAACACAGCAAACTCTAGAATTCCTATATATTTTAAGGTTTTTATAGCTTTTTGAAATTTCTTTAAAAATTCTAAAATTCAGTGTTTCACACATAGATTGTTTAGAAAATCTCTCTTTACTTTTATCTATGGTGACAAAACAGTTTTAATTTTGAATGCACTTTCATTCATTCAACCAACAATTTTTTTTGGAGCAGTTACCACATGCCAGGTGTGGAGTTAAATGCTGATGTAGAATGGTGAACCAGACTAGACACAGAATCAGCCTTATGGAGGTCAGAGATTAGTAGAGGCAGACATTACTCAATAGTCATATAAACAAATGGGCAATTACAAACTTTGATAAATGGTATGGAGAAAGTGCAGAGTATTTTGTGACCTTAGTCAAAGCTACAAGCTTCTTTCCATTTCACCATTACCATCTAGTGCAGCCCACATCATCTTTCACCTGGAGTACCACACAGCCTACTAATTGCCCTCCCTGTTTCTACTCATGCTGAACTCTAACCCTTTCTCAACTCCACAAGCATAATTTCCTCAAAATGCAAATCAGATCACGAATCCACCCTGCCCGAAATCCTGCAATGCTTCTGATTGCTCTAAAGACTGTTAGACCCAAACGGTCTCCGAGGGATTCCAACTCGCCCAAGAACCGCCAAGAGTCGAGAGCCGTTGCAACACGCAAGAGGTTTATTAGGAGCCGATGCACCGGGGTTCCCTGAACCTCACGCAGGAGGCCGATGGGGAACCCCTAAAAGCGGAATCACATACTTTTTATAGGTTTATTCACTCAAAGGGCGGGTATATTTTCACAATGATTGGGTAGATGGGGTGACCTTTGAATTCATTGGCTTAGGAACTTTTGCCCCACCTTCTGGCCGTTACAGTTGTTTGTTCATTGTGGCGGTTAGGGCGTATACCTGTTACGGGCAACTGGAAAATTACCCGCTGGCTGGAAAGTCCCCGTCAACTGAAAAACTCCAAGTATTGGTTTCGATAGGGAGAAGGAGTGGCGCAAGAGGTTGGTTTACGGGAACAAGTGAGGGGGTGGAAAGTCCCCAAAGGCCCCACAAAGACCACTATTCTTAACACAGCCTGAAAAGATTTTTATAATATAGTCCATTTCTATCTCCATGGCTATCTCAAATCACTTTCCCCATTTTCTATATTCCAGCTACTCTGAGGATTTTCAGCACTGGACCATTACATATTATCTTCTGCAACAGGGTCTTTGCACATGGCAGTTCTCTCTCCTTGCTAAGCTCTTCAGCCCTTCTCCCTTCATCTAGATAACTCCATTAGTATAAACTCACAAGTTGCCCTCTTGTACACAATCACAAGCCATTCAGTCATTTACTCAACAAATATTTATTGAGCTCCTAATATGAACCAAGCATTATTCTAATTGTTTGGATTACAGGACCAAACAAAACAGGTCAAAGAGAACTTGCCCTCAAGGGAGATTAAACAAAGATTCCTGCTAGTTTATGCTATACTTAGAAAGTTAAGCCATTATCTGGATGTTTAGATTAGATTTATAATTTCACTGGGTATACAACTGTATTCCCACAGATTTTTCAATGTTAAGGTTTCTAATAATTCTTAGAAATGTAAGATTAGATAGAAGACTATATAAAAACGGTCCTTTGACAAAAATACACACTACTCTACATTTACAATTTACAGAGAACTTGGCTCATTTCATGCCTTATGATTTCACAACTTAGTTGATAGTACACTAAAATATACATGTATATTTGTGCATGTATATTTTATGCATATATAAATATGTACAGTGCACATGTATGTTATGTGTGACAACATAAGTAGGTTATATACTATCCTCCACAGAAGGTGTAAACTAATATTTTACCTTGAAAGCATTAATGGATTTATTCAAAATTAGTCTTACTATTTGGGAAATTAAACTTTTATAGATAATGGTTGTAAATTTTACTTCTTTTAAAACAAGTGGTCATTAATTAATTAACTATTTCAGGAAGCCAGTATTCACCACATTTTGTTCAGTATTGAACATGAAGGGAGGTTTAACAAATTAGGAAACCTCTTCACTGGTTTGAGGAATTTATAGTTCACATAGAGAGACAACACAAATGAAACAATATGAGGCTATATCTCCACAAAGTACAACAAAGTATAGTAAAAAGTGAACATAAAAGAAGAAAACAAGGAAACTTTTCCTCACCCCAGTTATTTTCAATATACTCCTTATTCAGCAAGATAAAAGCAGCGCAGCCACAAATTTAAGTTACACCAGATAAAATTCACTGGCTAGGCTGTGATTTCTGGTGAGAAATAACTGCTAAGTAGAGTCTTGTATTACTAAAAAAAAAATGTAGAAGCAGCAAGCTGGAATCTCCAGGAAGCTTCTGGAGGCACTAGATTGTGATTATATTCTCTTATGATCAGGATATATCAGTTTGAAGGCTTTACAAGTTATGGATCTTACGAGAAAAATAACAGTTCAGTGAAAGTTTCTCTTTTGTAGCTCACTGAAATGAGGAAAAAGGTCAAAGGCAGCCTAACACATTCATAGCAGCTTGGAAAGTAGCGATGTCAATTGAGGCCACTGCAGATAGGCTCTCGCGGTGATAATTGTAGCTCTGCTTTTTTCCGTCATCTTGAATGTGGTGAGAGCTGAGAACTTACAGCAATGGATTGAGAAAATACCATGAAATGAAAGGACCATTGGTCTGGATAAAACTACAGTCAATAAAAATGGAAAATAAACTTCCATGTGTTTGGCGTTTAGCAGCCTCAGAGACTTCAAATAATATTTCACCAAATTGCTTCTGAGTCCTTCATAGTTGTAACACTTTTCCTTTGGGTCACTTGATAGTTTAAAATCTTTTAGCAGTTGTGAAATAGTTTAAAAGGGATATTGAATATATCTATTTTTTCTTAAATGCCACATAATCCAATAAAATTTAGGCCAAGGGGACATACAAATTTAAAAGTAATTATTTATTTCTACTGCTGATGATATGGATAATGTTTGTACTTTAAAAAGTCCTTTCTTTGATTCAGGATTGGCCAATCAAACTTGTTTTCATTGGCCTACATATTGCTTTCATAGGGCTCAATCCTATTAGTTGAAGAATTTAGCGTTACTCCAGTTTTCAGGTATTATTTATGCTAGATGGTTTTGTATGTAGGGCATACAGTTTAAAAGAGTGCACTCTGTAATATTAAATGATATGAAAAATGAATGCTGAGAACAGAATTTAAATTTGAAAAAACTAACATGCTGACAACTGAAAAATGGCCCAATTAACATTAGAGACATTTTACCAAGTTGAAAAATGAAAAACAAACAAAAAAATTTATTTGTATTAGAAGCAAAGTTTAGAAGTTTATAAAAAATATTTTTTTCCTATTTCAGGGAAATGGCATAGGATTATTTCTCTAAATTGCTTACTTATGGTATTTTAAAGAGAGCACAGTATGTGTGATTAACTGCCTAACGATTTAGGTGAATTATTGAAAAGATCTCATATAAATTGAATATTTATGTCTTGAATCATTCTGTTCCATTGGATCAGTCTCTTGAGTATCTGAGAGCAGGGGTGTGGCTCACTGCTGTAGTTCCAGGAGCTGGACAAGTGTGGGCACACAATAAACCCTTGAACCCTCAAGACATTTTTGTTGAATATATGGATAAAAGCCCTAATAAGAAAATGAGCACAGAAAAGCAAGATATGACTGAATATGAAGCATTCTGAATAGATATGAATGGATAGAAATGATATGGATATGAAAAATTGAGTTCAGGAGGATGAAAGCAGAGTTTTGCCAAACTGATCATGAATAGAAGATGTTATAGTTCTCCCAAACAATTTCTACCATCAATTCTGTAGGGAAAAGCAAGTAATAAAAAATTAAAAGTACTCTAAATATGAACTTAAAATCACTTATGTATCCTCAATTGTAGGAACAGATAAAGAGAAACACTTAAAAGGAATACATCACTGTTTTTTTGTTATGTTTTGGTTTTGGAAAATTTCACCTTGATAGGAAAAGTGACCAAGAGAAGACAGAAATAAAAAGGTGGTGGATCCACAGCAAAACTACAGTGCAACACAGTTTTTGGTTTTAATTCTTTCATCAAAATTTATCAATAAAGACCATTTTGTTCCTTAGTTTGCTTCTTCTTCTTTCCTTCCTCCCTCCCTCCCTTCCTCTCTTTGTTCTTTCCTTCCTCCCTGTTGAACTCCAGGCAAATGGAAGCCTTATAAAAAGATTCAAACATCTGCTTTGAGAGCTGGACAGGCCTGAGGCACTTTCAGAGGAATCTATTCACTTTAACAGGTGCCAAGGATATGAGCCAGGAAAGTACAGGGATTTGGAAATAAAGGGAACTCTAAAATTCCCCTATCTTCCTTGACTTGCTCACTCCCTTCACAGTCTGTCTCTCCTATTACACTTTTACACGAATCCTGAAGCATCTATGGTGCATGATAAATACCTGCCTTGATTCTCCACATTTTCTTGGTCCTTCAGTTACCTTCATTGAACAGAGAGTCCTTTCACTAGTTCCATCAGGTTTATCCACATCTTTGATGGATATCAGAGTATCATCAAAAACCTCACATGAATAAGTCTAATGCCAAGGCATGAACTCTTGCTTCCTATTCGTCACACCTCAAAGCCACATGACACAGTAATTCCTTAATTCTTGAGGAACATTTTCTTATTGAAAATAATAACAGATATTGTAGAGAACTCAGATCATGTCTCAACTTTTTGGCACTGCCTAGCTTTGCTGGAAGTGCAGCTCTTGAGAGCCAGATTCCTTGAAATGACCTTATAGCATGAGAGGATGAGAATCAGTTCTCCTCCTGTCACTAAGAGTCTGCTGGGGATAATACCTGGGTATGGAGGTGCCACACTCTTTTAAAAAAGTAAAGGGTTACCAGTTAAATGATATTGGACTACTGGGTGCCAGAATTTTCAAAGCAGATTCATCTACAAAATCAATATGGACACAAGACATTTATTGCTTTATTTCATTATACATCCATACATCAAACATTTAACATGTTGTCAGGAATAATACTTTGAGCTCCTAAACCGTAACCAAATGTAAAAGCAGAAACCCATAGAAAATTAAATCTCCTGTGAACCAATACATCAAATTATATGATTTTTGTTCCTAGTTATTCCAGTGACTCCATGAAAAGAGAAGAGGCCAATAGAAATATGACTTAAAATGCAAATAAAATTTCAAAATATGTGCCAAATAATAGAAGTATTTTTTAGAAGAGCCACTGACCATAAAAAGCATCAATTAAATAAAATATCCTGGTTGATTTAACCAAATAAAAAGGGGGGGGTGCGTGGGAAGGGAGCATAAAAGACTTACAGAAGGTGGCTTTAGAAATAAGAAGCATATTGATTTGAAGTAGTTCATTCCTGACAATTCTCGGCCTTCTGTGAAATAGGTCATAGGACAATGGTGTGGTTTAGAATAAGGCAATGAAGGGCAGTTATAAGAAAGGTCTATGGGTTGAAAGGTAGTGTGAGTTATGAAATCTGACTAGTAGTAATATTGTCTTGTAGAGGTTAAGATAGGTGAGTGCCTAAAGAGCATTAATCTGTGAGGAGAAACCATATGCTAGATAAATGCATATTTTGTTTGCTTTGATTAAATTCATGTTTAAATAATACCAAAATGCCTAAAGAATCTATCTGAATCTATCTATCATCTATCATCTGAATGTTAGGCTTTATAGTCTCTCTGTTCACAACAGACAATTTTATGTTTATCTAGTATATGCATGAAGTAGGTTAGCCAGCAATGCAAAAAATAAAAGGAAAAAATTAGGATTAAAAAATGTATTGCATCATGCTTCATATAAAATATCCATTAGGTGTATTTCATAGGCTTCACTCTATAGGTTTGTCTAAATATTTGAGCTGCATAGAACTTTTGTCCCCAGTATTTCTACTTTAAATAATGTTGAAAAATATGTCCTGTCAACCAACTAGAATTTTTAGGACTTTTTAAAATGACCCAATTTCGCTGTATAATCAAAGATTTTTATTTTATACAAACATTATTGGATGCCCCTCCACACATCCAAAAGATCCAAATTTAATTATTTAAAATTATTAAGTCATTCCTATATGTCAGGCACTGTACTAACATGTATACGACATTTGTCAAATACATACATACAGACAGACAGACATATGTATACATATACACATGAATGCATTCAATGAAAAGGACACTCAGTTGATCAGATTGTTATCCACACTGAATTTTTAAGGAGAAAATCACAGGGAAATATGTAGATACCAGAAAATTAGGTTTTTAATCATCCCTACTTTAAATTAAAAATAACATTTCTAATATAAGATCTGGGGTCAATATACATTCAAATTGATTTTCTACAACTTTTATTTGTACATATTTATTATAATTAAATTTGATACCTGTGCTATACTTTTAGAATATTGAAAACTATCAAAATACCCTTTTCCTGAATATTACAACAAAGAGAGAGATAGTATATTCCTCTCAGTCTTATCCACATGAAAAAGTATATTGCACTATGATGAAAGGAGATAAGAATATTATATTACAAATTTTAGCACAATCTTTAAGCATAGCATTGTTGCTGCTTTGGGCTTAAAAAATTTTTTTCCCTTCATGGGTAATAAGTTCATGTCTGTTTGGTGAAGCAGTATTAATATTTTGATAAGAGCAAGATATAATATGTAATTTTGATGACTTGTGTCAAACATTGTGCTTTTTTGAGCACCATATTTCACTTACCAAAAGTAATCTCTTTTTCTGTTTGGAAATACTCAGGACTCTAGCAAAAGTGAAGATGCAGAAAATGATGACACAAGTGTGTGAGGCCCAAGTTCAATGTTGTGAAAGATATCTAAGTAATAATCTTGCTATTGATTGAAATAAAACAGGTTAAGTGTTATCTGTATCAGTTTATTGTGCTCTTCATTCATATATAAAGTAGTTTTCATTGCAAACATGCAAAATTCACTTGCCTCATTGCAGAGGAAGGCACTGGAGTGAGGCTGGTTTTTGTTGATTATCTAATCATATCATCCTTCTCCAGTGTATACTGTACATAGAAACAATTAGGACTCTAAATGTGAGTCTAGAAGAGAAAGACTTATGAGATTATGTGATTTTGCAATCTGTTTTCTAGTGTTTTACCACGTTAGTGACTCATGACATTAGGATGAGTTTGGTAAGAAAAACGTCATAGGAAAATATCCAGAAGCATGTTTCTATTTGCTTAGGAGCTCAGAATTTCTTTGCTTCCCATGACTTTTAATTTGCTATTTTTCTCCCTTCTTCAGTATGACCCATTATATTGAAATCAAAACTCAATAATCTGGAGTTTCAGGAAGTGGGAGGAATTGTCCAAGTTGTGAAATTGGTTGCCTCTTGGAGAAAAGTTATCTGTTTTTACTGACAGGAAGAACATATAAATAAATAACATAAGCCAAATAGAGTATTTCCATGACAACTATATGGAAACGAAATTATATAATGAATCATTAAGTTTCCTTGAGAATATTTAAACAAACGATAAATTGTACTAATGCTTTTTCATACAGAAGCAAAATTGGGTTCCTGAGGTAGAGACAATTTTGTTAAATTCTCCCACACTCTGCCCTCTGTCCTTCCGCTACCCTCCCACATCCTACTGTCCTGCCACTCCAGGGGCTTCTTATTTATATTTTAGTGTTCATTTCAAACATCAATCCACCTTTAAGTCCCCCCTTTAAGTGAGTTTTTTTTTCTCAGGTCTTGAGACTTCTTAAAGAGCCAAGCACCATGCTTTGTGCTTTAAAACATTAGTCCATTTACTCCCTAAAGAACACTATAAGGACAACAAGGTCCTACTGTGTAGCACAGGGAACTATATTCAATATCCTGTAATAAACCATAATGGAAAAGAATATGAAAAAGAATGTATATATGTGTGTAACTGAATCATTTTGCTGTATTGTAGAAATTAACACAACATTGTAAATCAACTAGACTTCAATAAAATAAATTTTAAAAAAACACCATGAGATGAATAGTACTCTGTTTTATAAATTAAGAAACTGAGACTTGCTGAGATTAGATTACTTTCTTAAGCTTATGCACCAGAAAGTACTGGAGCCAGGAATTAACCTTAAGTCATTCAGACTCTAAAACTCATACTCCTACCACTACATAAACTTTTAAAATTTAATTCTCCAGGTTTTGTCCAAGAGAAAATAATGTTACATCATGACAGCATTCAGATTAGTTACTCATTTGGTCTAGGAGTGCTTTCTAAGTACCTTAGGTGAACTCTCTGTAGGAGAAGAAATGATTAAGGGCATCAGAATCTCAGATATAAATCCTGCTTGAGCAGATAATGTCTCTGTATTTCAGTTTACTCATCAACGTGGGGGTAATAATGCTCACCTCATGGGCCACCATAAAGATTGTGATATTCCATGTGATAGACCTGACACATAGTAAGGAAGAATTTTAAAAATAGATTATTATGCTATTGATCTTATTAGGATAGAGCCCTGTACTATATAGGAGAGATGAGTGGATTGAGAGTTTAAAATCTGAGGAGACAAAAGACCGAAATATAAAATGATTTTAGGACAGTTGTAATACATGTTAAAAATTATGCAATGATACACACACACACGTACATATGCACACACATGTATACATATATACAGATAGAGATACATTTCTAAATGAGGACTAAGAATAAAAAAGTAATAAGAGAGAGAGTGGTATACACACAGGATTTCTGGGAGCAGGTGTGTTACAATATATTAAGGTGACAAGTGACACGAGTTTAAGGGTATGAGAGTTAAAGGAGAGGCATGAATGTTCTGTAAAGAAGAACTGGAGGTCTCAACTAAAATAGAACACTGAGGTGTTTCTAATTCGTCTATCCTTCAAATAAAATATTTGATTAGTGCCTTCAAATGCCAGACATTGTTCTAAGAACTTTGTGCTAACTCAGACCCCACAGCAACTTCATATGAGGGAGGTGCTATTCTTGCCAGGGTCACACATCTAGTGAGCAGTAGATCCAGGATTCCAAATCCAAGATTTCCAATCCAGGTGGCCTGGTTCCAGAACTTAAAGAGTAACCAGAGAGGCACTTAGCATGCACTGGGGATTTCGGGGGATTGTAAGCATTGGAGGGATGCACTGTGGAACAGGCTTAACATTAAGGAGCTGAGACTGGTGCCACTTTGTTATGTCAACTGAGGGTCAAGCCCAAATGCTTTGTGTTTAATTCCTAAGAATCAGAGGATCTGAAAGCTATCTTTGAGACACAGACCATGCAGGGATTGACTAGGAATTCTGTTATGGAAAGGTATAAACTGGTTGGATTAAAGGACTAAATCCCACCTCAGAGATAAGCAATCACAGAGAATAGTGCAGAGACAAGAGAATGAGCAAGAATGTAGATCACATTACAGAAGTCCAAGAAACTGGGCTCAGGATGGAGCTTGGGAAGGAAGTTAGAGACAGGGAAGATTTCATTTAAGATTTAGTAATGAGACACAGATAGAAGTTTGGGGGAAATAGAAAGGAAAGAGAGAAGAGAAGAAGCAAGGCACCATTTTGAAAACCTGAAAGTTTTCAGTCTGAGTAGAGGTGGAATCGAAGTGCTAGCAATATTAAGCAGAATTTAAAAGGTAGAAAAATTAATGTGAAATGGAGCAGATATAGTTTTTGTAACATTGAGCTAGGGGCAACTTTTAACTCATCTGTAAAATACATTTCTCTCTGAAAAATTTTTATATCAGAATTAAGTATTTCTAAATACAAGTTTTAATGAATTACCTCTTGACAAAATATGAGTGAAAAAAATGGTTAAAAGAGTATAAGAAGAGGCAAAGCTTATTTGATATGGGAAACATAGGGCTCAAGAGTGACAGCAATTTTCATATACAAGTTATGTGTGTGTATATATATTATGTACATATATAATATATATATATGTATAAAATATGGAGGTCAACTTTTCACCAATGAAAATAGAACAAGAAAAATTAAAAGTAAGACAGGTATTAAGACAAGATGTGGATATTATGAAAAGTAGCCTCTCTGTATATCATTGAAAACGGAATTCGTATTTGGCTGGGATATTTTAATACATTTCAGTCAGAGTGACCGGTCATATTCTCTTAAATTGTGTGGTTCTGGTTTCACTGACTTAGCTGTTGTCACTATTTCATATCCACAGCATAAAACAACTGCCCCACACGTCTTGAGTTTGGAGAGCCTAGAGGCTTCTCACATTCATGTAACTACAAGTTATCTAAGCCTTTGACCTCTGAGAAGTCCTGGGCTCTCTGTCTCCACTCCAGGGTGACCTTCCACAGAAGGTAAACAGGTGGTAACAAGACTCTGAAAGCTCAGAAAATCCAATGCAGAAAGCCTCATGGATTGACCTCTTGGGATTCACATTTGTGGTCATTGCCCAATCCCTACTTAAGAATCAAAAGTTTATCATAAAATAAATGTTTTATTGCCTCCTCTTTTTATATCATGCAATTCCCAAATGGTTATCATCAAGTTCCATATTTGCTTACAGTGGTAACCAAGGCAGGCAGACAGCTAAGGGAAACTTTTCTCTCTGGTCAATAACCTAAAATTGATTTTGGTTGAATTTTATCTAGTCCCCTAAAGGGAGATCCAGTTTGTATTTCAGCTGTAGAACTGGATTTCTTCTTTTGATGGTTATCTTTTCATATACGTAATGTTAAGTGAACTGGTCTTAAAGTGTGACAGCTGTAGTGAGGTTAGTAGAGAACCATCCAGGGTATTAGAGGTCAACTTGTACATAGAGCCAAAATGAACTCTTAAAAACACACAGCTTTCTGATCAGCTTTACTGAGGGCTGTTCTCCCTAGAACTCTTAAGAGATTTGGATATGGCCAGTGATCTGCAACTTATTACTGCTTGGAACCACACTGAATTTTATCAGAGACTGAAGCTAACTGGTTCCAACATTAAATGATCCTCATATGTCCTAACACCCATGCACTTACACATCCTAACTTAAAATGAATAGACTATGCCACAAATATAAGCATATTTTGATTTCTGAAGGCACTTAATTTTATTTCCCTTCTACGTCTATTTACCAATTATAATTTGGAGGATGAATGTTGATCAAAACCAGAGAATAAAATCTATAATGGAATACTAGTTTGATAAGGGTAAGGATTTTATGTCTGTATATTGTTGTATCACCAGTAGAACAGTGCCTGGCATTTAGCAGGAAAGCAATAAAATTTGTTGAATAAATGAATAGTTTGTTTTGATTAAGATACAAACTCTTGAATAAAAACATTGAAAATTATGTAAATACTAGAAAATCCATACACACACTGTGTGTGTGTATGTGTTTGTGTGTGTGTGTGTATGCACATCTCTTCTGGTAGACTCAACAACTCCAAATGATTACAATATTGATTATACAACAATTTCTATTTATTACAGAATTATAATTACTGTGCTATTATTTTAAATCCTCAGTATATCACTGTCCTACCAGGGGAGTTACTATAGCTTATAATACTATAATTCAACTAGTTTATATACTATAACATAGTATATAAGTTTATATACTATAATACTATAGTTTTTTATTATTTTTTCATATGTGTGAGAGCAACAGGAATTTTCTGCCATTTTCTTCCTCTTTTACTACCCCCAAATCTGGTTTCAAGCACCTTCCTAGAAGACCTGGTTTACGTTAATGGAGGGTGGTGCAGGGAAGGAAAAAAATCTGGATGTAGCTGGCCTCTTTAGACATAACATATTGGTCACTGGGTGAGACCACACAGAGCTGTTTGGTTGTGTTGGTAGACAGGGAAGAAGAGAAAAGAAAATTCCTTAATGTGATGCACTTGAGTTGATATTTATAAGTTACCTGAACAAAGCTCTACAATTTCCTTTTCAGTAATTTTTCAATATGATTGGTTAAGGCATCATACATATATTAATTATCCTGCTAAATTTAACATTATAAGGCTAGAAGCTGCTCCCCAATCCATGTGTTTAAATTAAAGAGTGCTGTTCAGAGTTTTAGGTATCATCCACTTACGCCAAAACAGACCATCACTTGTGCATTAGCCATTCTATGACTGGCTTTTTGAAGATTAACATGACTTACACATAGAATGTATGAGTAGAGCCTTCATGGAAATAGTGTGGTAAAATGCTTGTCTGCTTTTTCTTGTTCCTTCTTTTCTTTTTCTTGACCTTCAGTTATGTGTTTGGAAAGTGGCCCAGAAGAGTGCAGATTCTCCTGATTATTTCTGTCAGCCCTACCAGAGTCAACTTCTAGCTATCTGAAAAGAAAAAGAAATTCCCAACCTGGTTCCCAACCATAAGGACATAAGTCCCCAGGCTGACAAAAGAGCCCCTACTTTTTGCACCTGTGTTATTTATCGATCGCATTAGGATTGTCCTTTTCCCTTCTTTTTCCAGAAGTTTAGAGATGCTTATTTCTCTTATTTTGAAAAACTTGTATCTTTTAGCATCGCTATAAAACCACTCCCTTTCCATTCTTTCCCCCATAACATCATTTCAATTTTTCTTATGTATGTGTCTGTGCCCTTTTCCCCTGAATAGTACAAAGGTTTGTAGTTTGACTATAGAGTCAAAAAAAAAAAAAAATCAAAGGTTTCCTACCCATATCTAGAGCAACAAATCTTACCAGGCAAAGCAGGTCCTAGGCAAACTCTGTTTCATACAAAATTAGGCTAATCTTTTCAGGTGAGCGACTAAGGTATCTGAGCCGAGGTTTTTCCAGTGAAACTTTCACCTAAATTTAGTTGTGTAAAGGCACTTAGAGGGCAACATTAAAGTCATATTAAGAGCTTCTGGGGGAAAAATGTAGAGCTAGAATATAAAAATTCTTATCTAGAAAATTCACATGAAACAATTTCCATACAATCTTTTTTTTTTTTTTTTTTTTTTTTGGGTTTTTTTTTTTTTTTTTTTTTTGGGTACGCGGGCCTCTCACTGTTGTGGCCTCTCCCGTTGCGGAGCACAGGCTCTGGACGCACAGGCTCAGCGGCCACGGCCCACGGGCCCAGCCGCTCCGCGGCACGTGGGATCCTCCCGGACCGGGGCACGAACCCGTGCCCCCTGCATCGGCAGGCGGACTCTCAACCGCTGCGCCACCAGGGAAGCCCTTCATACAATCTTTTAAACATCACCTAGCTCTACAAAAAATCAAATTGCCAAAATCGTAGTTACACTGTACATTGACTTTACAATATCCTAATCCCACTACATGGAACCCCATGAAGGTTAATTTCTTCTTCCTTTCCCTCCCTCCCTTCCTCCCTTCCCTCCTTCTTCCCTCCTTCCTGCCCTCCCTCCCTTTCTTTCTAGATGTTCATAGTGAATCGTATCACAAACATCGAATATTTCAGTGCTACATCAGCTTTTTCTTTTTCATGAATTATAAAACCCACGTTACTTCCTTGAATTTTGTGTTCAGTATTAGTCACAAGTTACCACAGAGGTGAAGCACATTCTCACCTCAGAAAAGTTTACCTCAGCTGGGATCATCAGGCAAGAAACTCTGAACTAAGGAGTGATATATTTCTCAGTTCTTTGTGCCATATACTTTTGTAATCTTTAAGAATATAATAAATTTTAAAACGTACTTTATACTTGGCATTCTCTAAAAGAGGAAAATTGATGTTCTGTTTCCCTTTTCTTTCAGAGTAAGAGACAATGTCTTCAGGGAAAAAAATCCAAAGGCACAAATCTTTCACCTAATAACTCACTGAAGGCATATGGCCTTTCTAATACATTTGCCTTTTTATAGTTGACATCCACCCCACTGGGTCACTAGAGCCTGCTTCTGGTACTGAGAGTCTTCTTCCATGAAACAGAAATGGAAATTAGTCCTAAAAAGCAAAAAGAGTGTCCCATTTCCCAAATAATACAAGGAAAATTTTTTTACTGACATGTTAAAAAGTCTATCTACTCCCACTCCCCACAAAAGGAAACGTATGCATAAATGAAAAGAAAAATCTTCTCCCAGACAAGGAGAATTTCCTACACCTAAAACAGGAAAAGAAAATCACAACAAAGCACGTGAGTAAACTAATTTTGGTTTAATTATTCAAAGATCAGATACTTCTCCAGCAAATCTGAACACAAAGCCACCTCAAGTTGTGTGATTTGCACTAGCATTAGGAAGAATTAATTGTTGAATGTATGTTCTCAGCCCATGTGAAAGAAGGAAATGGAGAACAAACAAACACGGGTAAGCAGCCCAGCCAGACCACGTAATTGTTACCAACCACATGCTCATAGGAGAAGGGCTTTCATAAATTTAACAACAGAGCTCTCTGTTTCCACGTGAAAACTCCTTTTTATTTTGACTCTGCAGTTTCTGAACACTGAATGATTTCCTTAATACCTTTTTAAGTAAACCACAGAAACTCTAAGGGAGAGTTTATTTTATACTGAAGAAACAGCTTTTACAAAAGATTAAATACACTCCGTTTAATAAAACATAATTTAGATATACAATTTAAAACTAGGTACAGATGTACGTATCCAGAGTATAAGAGTAAAGCTCAGAAGCCCAGGGATCTGTTTTTCCTTAGATGAGTTCTGGCCTCATAAGACAAATTCTATTGTCCCATGGGCCAGAGGCTTCTTGACTTCTACTAAGGGCCCATAGGATGATAATCCCATTTTATGCTTCTCTACTGACCAGTAACTGTTGTTTGAAAACTGTCCTAGGGCGTCCCTGGTGGCACAGTGTTTGAGAATCTGCCTGCCAGTGCAGGGGACACAGGTTCGAGCCCTGGTCCAGGAAGATTCCACATGCCGCAGAGCAACTAAGCCCGTGCGCCACAACTACTGAAGCCTGTGCTCTAGAGCCCACGAGCCACAACTACTGAGCCCACGCACCACAACCACCACAATGAGAGGCCTGCGCACCGCAACTAGAGAAAGCCCGCAGGCAGCAACGAAGACCCCACATAGCCAAAAATAAATAAATAAAATAAATAAATAAATAAAAAACTGTCCTAAACTGAAACCACACAGGCTAAACTTCATCTAATTAAGCACATCTATAATGATATAACTTGTCCTCTCTCATTTTCCTTTCTCACATTTCTTATTCATTAAAAAACTTAATTATCCTCAACGATTACTTATTGGAGAATTCTCGGAATTCGTTCTGAGTGTTTCCTAATCCCTGGCCTTGGGCCTTTCCTGGGCCACTACGAGGTTGCTTTCTGGTAGAATTCCAGAAAATGACCAGCATCAGCTATTTCATTTGCATTTGCTGGTTTCAGTGCTTGTAATAATCTGAAAGCTGTGAGAATGCTCTGTGCCCCTAAATTGGACTCAACAGCCTGTATGTTTTGTGTTCGGTCTGCTGGCTTTGGTCTACCTCTACCTGCTCCCTACTGCCTGTCCTGGAGCTACAAAAGAGTGAGGTAGGTGAGTTGGAAAAGGTCTGGAGTTCTAGTAAGGCCACTGTAATTACTTTCCAATGCTACCTGAGGACACCTGGGGATGTCTCTACTTCCCCCAACCTCGGCAAGTATACCTTCATAATGACAAAACTGATGACAAATGTAGTGACATTATTTTTTTCTTATCAATGAAAGTCAGTAAAATAATTGAGAGTTTAATTATTATTGTCATTACTGGGTGGTCTGTTGATAGGTTGGCGACATCTGGGTAAGTAATAAAATCATGTATAATTCACGTATTTTATATATTTATTCCATAACATTTAATTTTCTTACCTTCATCATAATAAAATCACTGACTAGTTTATTATAATTAAGATGTTCATATTTTTATATTGAACATTTCTTGAAGCATTACAGTTCTTACAGTTTTATTTTATTAATTTCAAGTTAGAGAATTTTCTCTTGACTCAGGCAGTAGCAGATGGAATAAAATTACTAAAGCCATATTTAAAATAGGAAACATACAATAAATTTGATACTATGATCATACATTGTAATGGAATCAAATATAAATTTTCATGATCACAGAAAATACTACAAAATATTTTATCTTACAGTTCAATGCACATCACAGTTTTTACTGCCAAAGCAGTATATAAATCACAGTATTTGTTGATATTTTTCTTTTAAGTATTTCAAAGCTATGGTAGTAGAGGAATTAAATAACAACATATTGCTAAACTTGGCCACATATCTTAACTCAAGATTAAATCTTGATCTGTAATAGAAAAGTCTGTATAGAAATTAATTTCAGGATTTGTATATGCTCCAATTTCCTTACATTTTATTGAAATGTCATAGCTCACATAAAATTTGCTTCAATTTAGAAAAAAAATCCCCAAAGTTAAAATAAATTTAGGAATGTAAAGTAAAATAATAAAGCTTAATTACTTTTTATAGCCTATTCCTATCATGATTAATATTATTAGTACTTCATAACAAATAACTGCACGTAGCTCAAGTTAAAAATTCATTTAATTTCTACCAAAAACATGATTCAATTTTGATTTGAGGGTTGTTAGTATATTTCCTTAATTCTGCTAATGAATTTTGTCTTGTCTAAATTAATTCTAATGGTATTAACCAAACTTAGTCAGCATTCCATAATGTGTCTGAGAGTCATTATAAGATTGAATAAGATACATTTTTCACCAAGCTGTTCTACCTTTGGAGAGATCTGGAAAATATCATATAATCTTGACTTGTTCTAAAGATCATTAGTGCTACTGGCATAATTGAGACCATGTTTCTGCATGACAATTTCAAACTATAAGCCATGCTTGGCACCTAGAGTTTTAGCCAAAATTCCAGCTTGTAGACACTTTCCTTTGAACCATTATGCAATTATCTTGCAAAATCAATGCCTAAAACTGAAAGCTGTTTTCTCTGTTTTTCATTTCATTCAAAATATATCCTTTTGGGCTTCCCTGGTGGCGCAGTGGTTGAGAGTCTGCCTGCCAATGCAGGGGACACGGGTTCAAGCCCTGGTCTGGGAAGATCCCACGTGCCACGGAGCAGCTGGGCCCGTGAGCTACAAATACTGAGCTCTGCGCGTCTGGAGCCTGTGCTCCGCAGCAAGAGAGGCCGCGACAGTGAGAGGCCCGCGCACCGCGATGAAGAGTGGCCCCCGCTTGCCACAACTAGAGAAAGCCCTCGCACAGAAACGAAGACCCAACACAGCCAAAAATAAATAAATGAATAAATAAATTTAAAAAAAAAAAAAAAAAAAAAAAAAAAAAAAAAAAAAAAAAAAAAAAAAATATATCCTTTTTACATCAGGCAAAAAAACCAATACAATGAAAATCTCTTTAACTTTGACTTCCATATTTTTGTCTGGTAGTTCAATATTTTGATAATAAATATTGGGGGTTTTTTTGAATTGTATTTTATTTATTTTTTTATACAGCAGGTTCTTATTAGTTATCCATTTTAAACATATTAGTGTATATATGTCAATCCCAATCTCCCAATTCATCACACCACCATAAATATTATTCAGCATGATTTTTGCTACAAACTAGTTGAACTGTGTACTATTTCTTTTTTTATTGTAGGTATAATACATTCTCTCACTTTAATGCCCTTTATGTTAATAATATCATTCTGAATTATCTTAGATAGTAATAGTCTGTCTTAATATTTTACCTGCCTTAATATTTGATCATTCTACCATCATATTTCTAAATCATTTCTATTAAAGCTAATCATTTTCCACTGCTTTTTCCAATGGAAAAATTTTTCCAAAAATGTACTGCTATTGCCACAAAACGCTATTGTGCTTAGCTAAATATTGAAGAAACATTATTAATCTTTAAGAGCAACATTGCTCTATTTTGGCAATTACTTGTCTGTGTTGAATACTATTGTTTTCTTATTGTTTATTCACTTACCCGTACCCCTTTCTAGTAATTGCTTGTGTGTATTTCTGCGCAAGCGATGTTTCCTGTTTTATTCTTTTATTTGCTAGTTTAAATGTTTCCAGTTATAAATGAAGTCCAAAGTTGATCTTGAAGATTGGTTGTGAGAAATGTAATGGTAGAAACAAAATATTTTGCTTTGGAATTTATAATATAAAAACCTGTTTCTCCGGGGGCGTGGGGGGAAAGAACGGGAAGTTATTGTTTAATGGGTACAGAGTTTCAGTGTGGAGTGATGAAAAAATCTTGGAGATGGATAGTGATGATGGTTGCACAATAATATGAATATATTTAGTGCCACTGAGCTATACACTTAATGCGTAAAATGGCAAATTTTATATTATGTACCTTTTGCCACAATTTTTAAAAAGCCCATTTCTATTGTTTCTCCATTTGAAATAATTTTGACATAAATTTAAATAAAAATATTCTGTCAGGATAATAGAAAGGAAAACTGTGATAGTAAATTTGAATAGGATTATGTTTTGTTAGAAATATTTTCACGTTCTCAGAATGATGATTACCACTTCCCAGGATTAACACCCAGTAGACACAGTAAATCATCAAGAACTTTTGTGTTTTCCTGCCTAATTTACCACCTTCATGAATATGTTTTTTTCATATTATAACAGGCAGTCCAGGGTTGCATTTGTTGCTTCTGAATCATAAACTTGACATGAGTAATTCTTTTTTTATTCGAATTATTTTGATCATTAATTACATATCTAGTAAATAGTATAATATGTCTGGTTTCATGACTTAATTTAAGTTGAAAATTAGATGATAAATTTTTATAATTTTATAATGCTTATTTTTATTATTTTGGTTAGTAACTACAGCATAACTAAATATTTAGTAACATCTCATTTGTGGATTTTATCTGTCATATTTGACAGAAGTCTATTCATTTTTTTAAACATCTTTATTGGAGTATAATTGCTTTACAATGGTGTGTTAGTTTCTGCTTAAAGTGAATCAGCTATAAATATACATATATCCCCATATTATTCATTTTTATTGTTAGAATTTTTAAAACTTGAGAAGACCAACTCTTGGAAGATTTCCTATTTTTTTCTTTTCAGCATCTTATTTTTGAGTTCCATTTACATACCTTTAATTGCTATCATGATCTCAACTTGAGATCAATCATAACCTAAAGGTTTAAAAAATAAAATGTAATTGCATTTAAAGAATTCAGAATTGAATATATTTTCATCAAAAATGTATATGAAACAGAAAATGTCAAATTTTAAAAATTATATTCCATATATGTGTTAGTAAGTTATTTTCTAAATAATATGTGATTGCAGCAGTTGGGAGATAGTATCCTGAAACAATGGAGTTCTACCCAAGAGGGTGCAGTCTATGCTTGAATCAGTGACAAATTCATTACAATATTTACTCCTATAGCCAGAATACTGGTCTTGGAATCATGGGTAAATACGGTAATAGTTCTTCTCATACTACATCTTACAACCCACTTACAGAATTTCTTTTTGCTTCCATTTCCTGCAACTTGGAGTTATGTTGCTTTGGAGCTCTTAGTTTCTAAAGGAGGGATTGTCTCTACCAGGGGTCATGACAAGAAGTCCAGTGAACTGGACAGCTTTGTGGCCGTTCTGGATTTTCATTGTTTTGAACCAACAGGCAAAGAAAACAGGGCCGGGTGCCACTCTAATGGATGTGGTATTAATCAAGAAGAAATTAGAATCCTCTTTACAATGGGGGTATGGTGGACTGTATCTGGCACCCTGTAGATTCCCTGAGGTACATTTAATTATTTCCATATCAAATAGTAAAAGTTAATGAAAAACTATACCCGGGGGAAAAAAAAAGAGGTAGAAACGCTGCAGATTCAGACTCCTTAGGAATGAAGTTTGGGATCACCTCACCACGTACAGAACCCCAATTAGCCAAGATTCTGCCTGAGGGCAAAGGTAACATAAAGTGAATAGTGAAGAGGAATAACTATGTCCTCATGGCTAACGACTGGAATGAGGGATTTAAACTCTAGGCATAGTATCCTTTGCTGTTTATGTGTGCACGTCACCTTATTGTTTTCCATAAGGTTGGTTGGCATTGTTTAATCCTGCTGTTTAATCTTTAGGTTACAGAATACTCAGGTGGAAACTTGACTGATTTTTAGGGCGGTATTAATAATTTCCAGAGACAAATGCTGCGATTGTCACAGAATATGCTAAAGTACCTATACTGAGTAGCAATGACTGTTTATATATATATATATATATATATATATATATATATATATATATTCCTCCTTTTACAAGAGAAAGTGAGAGTTTTGTTTAAGAAGAGATGTATTTTGGTAGGCCAAAAAAAAATTGTTATTGTTACGAGAAAGTTCAAATATATGCAGAAGATAATATGAGTACTAAAGGGGTATGAACCGTGTAGGTTACTTACTAAGTTTTTGGTTCTCTGCTTCAAAATCACCCTTTTCTACACTACATTTTTATGCTGAGTCTAGGACTTGGCAATGCCCATTTCTTCTTTGTCAGCTAGTTCCCTGTTAGGTTGTCCCAGTAGGGGCACTAGGGAAGACTGGAAAGCAAAAGGAAGAAGAAGGACTAGGGTCTCTTATGATTTTAATTCCTGTTGCTGTCAGAATCTCTCTGGCAATGTTTCTGCACCCTAGTAGTGGCTGCCGGCTTCAATTTCCTTTGTTATTGTTGTTTGTTTCACACTCAAAACCAACCGAACTAAAATGGAGTCACCTATGTCAGGGACAAAATGAAGATGATCAGCTCAGGCACATAAAGGAATCTTAACCTAACCTTATAGGAATTTACAACACTTTTCAGAAAGCAGCAGAGAACACCAGCCAATTCCCAAATGCCAAGTCTGTTCATGCCATCTCTGGACTTCCTTATTGCCCTGGCTCAGCTACTCTGATCCAAGTAAGAAAGAAGACCACTAGGTAACCAATCAGGTAACCAAAAGCCGAATAACTTCCATATGGATCCCTTAAAAATCCCTTAGTCTGTGAGCAACTTGGAATTCAATGCTCCCTTAGCCTTGAGTTTCCTGGCTTGCAGGTCAAAAGCCTTGCCATAAACTCATCTTTCTGTTTTGTTTTATTCAGTATGAAGAATTTGGTCTTGTGTCCCTTCAGAGATATCAGCTCCAGAAAGCTAGTGTAGTCTCCACATATCTTTTTTTTTTTTTTTTTTCTGCGGTATGCGGGCCTCTCACTGTTGTGGCCTCTCCCGTTGCAGAGCACAGGCTCTGGACGTGCAGGCCCAGCAGCCATGGCCCACGGGCCCAGCCGCTCCGCGGCATGTCGGATCTTCCCGGACCGGGGCACGAACCCGTGTCCCCTGCATCGGCAGGCAGACTCTCAACCACTGCGCCACCAGGGAAGCCCCTCCACATATCTTAGTTCCAGCTCCATGGGGGCACTCTTCCAAGCTCCTGAAGAACTGGCTTTAAAGTTTTATGTCCCAGCTCTGTAGGGCTCCATATAAACTTCTAGGTTGTAAACACCCGATCTCTTTTCTTTGTTCTCCCAATCCTAGGAGTATTGGCTTATTTAAGCAGTAACTATCTCTATGTTATATTTTTGCCCTTTTTCTTCTCTAGAATCTATTTAACTCATTTGGCATACTGAATTCTTTCTGTGAAAATAACTGGTGTGTATTGTTTTCCTGATTGCACCCTGACTACTCTGCTATTAAATATAAATATATATTCTTTGAAAGTACTCAAATTCTATATTAAAATTAATTTTATCTTTAAAAGATAATATGAAATCTTATTAAATATTTTATAAAAATTATCAATTATAGTATTCAATATCCATCTAGTTATGTTTAGACCTAGGCATATGCATATTTAAGAGTAATATAAATAAATTGTCTAATGTTGCAAAATGTTTCTCAACCATCACGGGCAACTGTTGTAAATATCGCCCAAATTCAAGACTACTGCCAGAGACATTAGTTGAAATACCAAGCAAAATAATAAAGTGAATGCTTGGCATTACTGAGGCCGATACTTTTTTACATAGGAATTTATTTCTTCATGCTATCTGAGAGGAAAGATTTGATAAGAAAATTTGCCATTTTTCTTATGTGAACAATGACACAGCTCAATCCTCCCCACTTAGTAATAACTGTGTTCTTCTCTTATATCTGCAGCAGGACAACTTGCAGGCCTCATGGAATTTGTACACAATGACCTGTTTTGAGGTCGTAGGGCAAGAGATGTGGAGAAGTACTTTCTGTGGTATGTCAATGGTCATACTCTGCCAGTGCTAAGCGTAACATCCAAGCACACAGTTGCCTATGTGTGGTTCAAAACAACTGTGTGAGTGTGCACGTGATAACTTGGGGACCTATAAAACATGGGAACCAGAGCAGGAGCTCCTCTTACCTGGGGCCCGAGGACATTACAGTTCAGCTTTAGTGTAATGAGATACTGCAGTATTTAGCAGATTTTGTTTTAAGACCCCATCATCTTTTTTTTTTTTTTTTTTTGCGGTACGCGGGCCTCTCCCTGTTGTGGCCTCTCACGTTGCGGAGCACAGGCTCTGGACGCGCAGGCTCAGCGGCCATGGCTCACAGGCCCAGCCGCTCCACGGCATGTGGGATCTTCCCAGACCGGGGCACGAACCCACGTCTCCTGCATTGGCAGGCGGACCCTCAACCACTGCGTCACCAGGGAAGGCCCCCCCTCATCCTTTTTTGATCTTTTCCTGTCCTTTATGTGATTTCTTTCTTTTCTTTACTAAGCATCAATTTCTCTTTCTCAAACTCTTCTTTTCTTTTTGAGTTTTATTTTCTCTCTCCAGGGAATTTATTTCTTCACCTTTCCATGACATAACCAATGCTAGATGTCTTTTGAGGTCCCCTTCAACTGGTCTTCAAGTCCTCTTTCATTGATGCATTTTTCAAAGCAGCCATATCACTTATTTTCAGTTTACACAATTCTAAGGCTCACTTTGCAATATACTTAGTATGTATTTACCGGGATCTGTAACTTCCTCAAAGGTTTCCATTGCCATTGATCACTTTGCTCCAGGAAGTCACAGCCTCTGAAAACCTTCAATACAATTACATTCCCTTTGGTACTAGGCTTAAGTAGAGCAGTTAAGTTTAAGGCTTCATTAGGGAGCCCCAAGTTCTTTTTCACTATGTAAAGGAATTAAAAGTCTACTCCTAAAGGTATAAAAACTTTGCATTTACAGCTGTTATCACATCACAGTTGTTCGCCTCCATCACTCAATGGATCTGCCTTCCTCAGCTTAAGCTTCGGTTGCCATGTGACCTCTGAAGATAAAGCTGTCAATATGGAAGTCTTCTATATTGTCAGTATGACAGTCTTCTATACTGTCAATATGGAAGTCTTCTCCCACATCATGGAAGCCTTTTACGATAAGAAGTAAACAGGATTTCCTGATTCTCAAATATCCAATTCAAGAAAGTGTTCAAAATACAGTCCTTCAGTTTTTCTGCATAGCTGAGTCTCTTCTCCATCCCTCAGACAAAACGTCCACGCAGGAAATGTGGTTTGATTACCAAAATCTTGTCATTTTATGGTCACATTTCCTTCTGTATTAGACATTCCTGAGTGTTTATCTTGTTTTATTCTCAAAAAAAAAAAAAGAGCTTCATTGTAGTTTGACTGTAAGAGATCTTACTTTGTGTAAAATGTACCCATTACCGTCTTTAATTGGCACCTATTAAAATGTCAACGAACAATCCACCTTGAATTTGACCTGGCATATTGCTGGGTGATGAAGTTTTTAATCCTCTTAAATGTTCCAGGGATTTTCTTCTTGTCTGTATTAACTATAAGGGTTTATCCTGAAGTCATGTCTCTGGCCCATATACTCTTCTAGTCCTAGAATTATTTTACATAAAAATATTTAAAAGAACCTAATATAATTTTTCAAACTTTTATATTTTGTTCTTTTTCTCACTCTGCACTGAACTCCAAAATTATTACCTATTCAACATTAATCCCTTAATATATCTATATTTCATAGTCAAATTTAGTCAAATAGAATTAAAATGCATCAATTAATAAAAATCTCTAATAGGTACATTAGGAAACAATAATATAAAACTAAGCATACACATTAAACTAGAGCAAACATGTTTAAATAATTTCTAGGCATTTTACCAAAGTAATTATTTTTACTGTATAAAGTGGAACTTAGTGAAATATAATCCAAAGGAAATTTTAATATCTTTATTTTTTTTTTTTTTTTTTTTTTTTTTTTATGCGTTACGCGGGCCTCTCACTGTTGTGGCCTCTCCCGTTGCGGAGGACAGGCTCCGGACGCGCAGGCTCAGCGGCCATGGCTCACGGGCCCAGCCGCTCCGCGGCATGTGGGATCTTCCCAGACCGGGGCACGAACCCGCGTCCCCTGCATCGGCAGGCGGACCCTCAACCACTGCGCCACCAGGGAAGCCCTAATATCTTTATTAATATCATAGACCACTGAAGTAGAATACACCAACATTCCCTTTAAAGTTTTTAATTTAAAAAAATATTTGAACTTTTGTATGGTCATATATTTTCTTTACTATTTGATTATGTCAGAGTGATTAAATAAGCCTGATTTTTTTAATAGGGGTATAGTTGTTTTATAATATTGTGTTAGTTTCTACTGTACAGTGGACTTCCCTGTGCTATACAGCAGGTTCTCATTAGTTATGTATTTTATACATATTTTAGTATAAAAATGTATATTAGTATATATATGTCAATCTCAATCTCCCAATTCATCCCACCCCCTTCCCCCACCCCGATGTCCATACATTTGTTCTCTACAGCTGTGTCCCTATTTCTGTCTTGCAAACAAGTTCATTTGTACCATTTTTCTAGACTCCACATATATGCGTTAATATACAATATTTATTTTTCTCTTTCTGACCTACTTCACTCTTTATGACAGTCTCTAGGTCCATCCATATCTCTACAAATGAACATTGGGATACATGTGTCTTTTTGAATTATAGTTTTCTCTGGATATATGCCCAGTCATATGGTAATTCTATGGATATTTGCTGGGTCGTATGGTAATTCTATTTTTAGTTTTTTAAGGAATCTCTATGCTATTCTCCATGAAGACATCTTAAAGTCTTCACAGAATAATTGCAAAGCATATAATTCACAATCTTTTTGTTGACAAAACACTACTCACCAAGTGTAGTAGGACATAATCTTATCTCTTTATTCTCAAGTTGGGCAGAACAGTCTCATAGAGGCAGGAGAGGACTTAAGGGAGTATGAAGCATGTGTCATTTGAAAACGTAATTTCCCTCTTCACCAATATCTCCAAATACAGTTGAAAGTCACTGATGTTGTTGCAATTCTGTTGGTGCACTTTACAACTGTTTTTAAAAAGCAATGATGGGAAATGCTCTTAAAATTCCAAATGTTTGGGCTTCCCTGGTGGCGCAGTGGTTGGGAGTCCGCCTGCCGATGCAGGGGACATGGGTTCGTGTCCCGGTCCGGGAAGATCCCACATGCCGCGGCAGCGGCTGGGCCCGTGAGCCATGGCCGCTGAGCCTGCGCGTCCGGAGCCTGTGCTCCACAACGGGAGAGGCCACAGCAGTGAGAGGCCCGCGTATCGAAAAAAAAAAAAAAAAAAAAAAAAAAAAATTCCAAATGTTCAAGTATAATTTGCCTGAGTGTGAACTTGATATCTAGACATGTGATAAGGGTACTAGTGACTTAATCTTAGACGTTACAGGTAACACATTCTCTCATTGACAGCAGTAAACCCTAGGGAGAAGCCAAATATACTATCCAAATTACCTATCCCTCAAAATATAGCTTGTATGGCTCAAAATAAAACACATTATAAAAAACAGGTGTTTTACAAATTCCTTGGCTTAAACAAAGCTTTGATTTACATAGGCGGTCTAACCCAACGGCTCCATCTCGTCTTGAAAGCCCATCGCTTATCTTTTGCTGACTCTGCCAATCTCATGTTCTAATGCATGGCATTTCTTTTAGGGCAATAATTAAACTACTACTTAAAATGAATTAATTTAAGCTCCAAACTGAGACATTTATTTATCCCAGGCATTGGAGATTATATTGATATAAATGAAATTTAGAAAGTTCATCTGTTAAAAGAGACATGTAAACTTAAACTTTAGAAACTATACGAATCTGTATCAGGGAGTAGATGTGGTCAGTGTTCTCTTTTGGGCCTAAATTATCCACTTAAGTTAGGTAAACAGAAGACAAACTAAAACTTTCAGATTCTAGAGTACCAGTTCTTGTATTATTGCTATGTACTGTCAATTACATGCATGTAATGTATTCTCAAAGAGTTCCTATAACTTTTTTTTGCACACTCCTAACTTGCAGTGTGGATTTTGGAATTGAATTTTAGGCAGATAATCTATTACAGTGATTTTAAACGTTGGTGTTAATGCAATGCAAGCCTGGGTTTCAGAATCACATCTTTACCAATTATTAGTTTTATACCCTTGGTTAAGTAAAATTTTCTGTTCTTCCTTTTCCTCACTTATAAATTCAGGATATCAACAGTAGCATCACAGGGTTGTTTAATATTAAATAAGATAACAAGAGTAGAGATCCTTGCTCATAGTAAGGACTCAGTGAGTGGTACTTATTTTTTTTGTGATTATTTTACTTATAATCTTTACAGAGTTTTTCTAGAGGTGAAAATTAAAGGAAACAAACAACAGAATGTCAGTTGTACTGGAAATTGCACTAAACTAAAATCAGAACATAGGGTGTTAGTTTTGACTCCAAGAAGAACTTACAGGTTCATTCAGTGACTCTGTAGAAGTCAGTTAAACTGGGCTTTTTTTGTTTCCTGATTTGTAGAATAGGATGATGATATTTGAGCCCCCAGCTCAGTTAGTTGTGAGGATAGTAAAATAACATGTGGGAATTTATGTTGAGAAGTATCAATATCCATCATATTTAGTCTCAAATACAAAAATGCTTAGAATTGATGTGAAACCAGTTATATTATCAGTATTTTAAAATTATGGGGCTTCCCTGGTGGCACAGTGGTTGAGAGTCTGCCTGCCGATGCAGGGGACACGGGTTCGTGCCCTGGTCCGGGAAGATCCCACATGCCGCGGAGCGGCTGGGCCCGTGGGCCATGGCTGCTGGGCCTGCACGTCCGGAGCCTGTGCTCCGCAAGGGGAGAAGCCACAGCAGTGAGAGGCCCGCGTACCGCAAAAAAAAAAAAAAAAAAAAAAAAAAAAAAAATGTAAAATTTAAATTTGTAATAATAAAATTATGAGAGCACCCAACCAGAAAAACAGAGCATTACTGTTGCAGCTTCCTGTGTGCCGTGTTTCCATAACCCTCTCCTGGCTTGCCTCCAGAGATAGGAGGCATCATGATTTTGATTTTCTGCTTATTGTTATCTTGTGCATATATTTATTACCATGAATAATGCATTTAAAATTTTATTAAAATGATAACACACTTTGGGCATTCTCTGTGACTTTAAAAGAAACTGCTTTATTGTGATGTAATTCATGTAGTATAAATTCACCTATTTAAAGTGTATAATTCAACAGTTTTTAGTATAGTCAGACTTGTGCAATCATGGACACAAACTAATTTTAGAACATTTTAATCACTTCCCAAAGAACCCTGTACTCATTAACACTCACTCCCTATACCTCCTCAGAGCCCCTAGCCCTGTGCAATCACTGATCTATGTTCTGTGTGACTTGCTTTCACTCATTATTATGCTTATGAAATGTATCTATGTTGATGCAAGTAACATTAATTTATTTTCATTGTTGATCTTCTTTGCTTAATCTATCAACTAGTGGGAGAGATGTATTAAAATCTCCACCGATTATGATTGATTTTTCAATTTTGAAGCCACATTATTAAGGACATACACATTTAGAATGATTAGATTCCTGGTGATTTGAAAGTTTTATTTTCATATAGTGATCAATATCTCTTGAAGTGCTTTTTGCTTTAAGTCCTCTTTTATTTGCTATTAATAGAGCTATATCAAAGTTTTTTCTGACTAATGTTTGCCTAAATATCTTTTTTTTTACACTTTTACTTATGATTTAGGTGTGTTTCTTATAAAGAGTATATTGGCTGGTATTTATTAGATTTTGAAAAACATATTTTTCTTTTGAGAGCATTTCAGGGTAGAGATTTAATCAACTTATAGATGTATACATATGGGTGTGTATGGATCTACATATATTTATCTTAGGTTTTCTAGCCTGGCTTATGTTGGCATACCTGGTCAGTAGGGAACATAATAAAAAGATTTTTAGGGGGTTGATGTACTAGCCTTTTGCTGAGAATATTTTTATATCTCAACAAAGCAGATGTCTAATCAAAGGAGAGCTAATGGTATTAGTTTAATTCATTTCCCAATTTAATCTCAAAATGGAAACCCTGAATATAAATGCTTCACAAACTGGAAAGCACACGATTTCTAGTGTTTCCTGTAAACCCTGGAACAGTACTAGGAAACAAATTTAAGTTGTCTAGGCAACTTTTTAGAGGCAAAATGTGTGGGTGCCAGAGGCCAAGTGTGTGTATTAATAATACAAACACGTTTGACTATAAATGCTATTTTAAGCTAAGGTTTCCAGACTTCTGAGCAAAACTCAGTTTGTGTAAACAAAAATGGAAGTTTCAGAAAGCACGTGGGGATAAACACTCTTAAAATTAAGAATCGTATTCCAAAGAATTTTGAGTCCACATTGCTTCACTGAAGAATAATTACTACCAGCAAGGAAGTTCTAGAATCAGACAGATCCAGGTTAGAGCCTGGAGCCATCTTTTATCACACTTTGGGCATTGTTGGCTTCTTTCCACATCTGTAAAATAGGGACAATAAGGATATTTATCCCATCAGTTTCACGTTTTTATTTTTAAAAAAAATACTCTTTCATTATTATTTTATTACTAAAATTTATAGGCTATTAACTCTATGCCAAACATGCTACTAAATGTTTGTCTTGAGTTATTGGATTTAATCTCACCCAAATTCATGGGTATGTACCAGTATTGTCCCCATTATTCAGATGAAGCAGTAGAGCTAGGACTGAAACTTGCAGTGCTATCTCATAGTACTATTGATATTATACCCTGGTTTTCTTCCTAATTCCATGAACTCTTTAATTATATCTCTTCTAATAGTTTCTCTTTTACTTGCTAACTATAGACATCTCTTAAACTCCCAGCCCTTTATCCTCTTTCTCCTTGTTTTATGATCTTATCTAAATCCATGTCTTCAGCATTCTCCTTTATTGTTCTTAGATTTACATCTCCAGACTTGAGGGCCCTACTGTATTTCAGATTCTTATTTTCAACTATCTGCTGAATAGAGCTACCTTGATGTCTTTATACACTTCGAAGTCATTATGTCAGATCCTAAACTCATCTTTCCTCACAAAACTACTCCTTCTTCTGGCTAGGATATTGCTATTCTCCTAATTACTTGCGTATGCAACCTAAGAAACTTCTTAGACTTGTTCTTCTTGGATAGTAACACTCAGCCATTTGTGAGCCCTCCTTTATCGCCACCACTAGGGCATCTCTCCTGTTTCTCCTCCACTTTCTAGTTCTGCATCTATTCTGGCTTATAACATCAATACCTGGGCTGTCTTCAGTAGTTCTTGACTCATCTTCCTCATCTATTAGCTTCTCTTCATTTGATCCAATCAATGTATAACTTCCAGATGGATTTATCCTAAAGCCCATCTCTAATCATTTAGAAGAAAATGAAAGAACAAAAGCAACCTGTGAACACTAAGGGGTCCTTTTACTTACCTACCAACTTTAGATCAATATTTTACAAGGATTCTTTTAAACCATCAAGACCATTCATAATTTGAATCAAACTCATCTTTCCAGGCTAGTCTTCCACAAGCTCTTTTTGCAAGTAGCCCACTCAGCTGGTAAACTAGACTATTTTCATTTCTTAAAAATACCTTGTTTTTTATTTAAAAAAATGTGTCACATGGTTTTCTAATTCTGCTCTCTCTCTTTTCCTTTCTCTATTACCTAGCCTTACCCAAATAAATATCTGACATTATTACCTCCTTTCTAATAGGAAGGTATACATCTTTTATGGAGTATAGTTCACTTAATTTGTTTTCTGTGGTCATGTCTTATCTATTAAATTGTGATGGAGAAGAGAACTAACATTTAATGAGGACTCCAATGGAGCAAGCACAGTTATCTTCTCAAGAACTGTATGTGACAGCATTAATTTCATTCTACAGAGAGGGAGGCCCAGAAAGGTCTATAACCGTTGACGTTTTGAATTCTACTTTGAAAAAATTCTGATAAAATTTAATCTCCAGGCCAGGATTCCACGTATTGAAAGAAGAATGATTCCTTAGGTCTTGCCACAGCACGCTTGTTTCTTATTTAACTTTTCATCATGATGACATTTGCAGTGGTGAGACTGAACTGTGACTGAAAACTTGCCTATTTCACTTTGTTCTAATTTTCCTAGCATTACTGAGGAGTGACTTTTTGCCCTTTCATGTAACAATTCCAATTCAATGAGGAAAACTTTTACAGTTCTGTAAATATCACTTTGATATTCTACGTTTTGTAGGAAAGCACATTTACGTTGCCGTTCATAGCACAGTTTGAGGTTTTTAAATGCCAACTAGAGACATAGAAAAGAGACTTTTCCTGGAGAAAACACCAAGCCTCAAATTCAGCACTGAGAAATTTTCAGAATTCTTAGGTGTTACTGTGAAGAGTGAAGATGTTATTTGATGAACGAACATAGAGCTCCAGCTTGCTTATTTACTGGCTCACAGGAGAAAGGATGCGTCGACATTTGAATAAAAGAAGGAGGAGTGGTTCTGTACTTTACTTCCTTTATAATCTACATACAGGATCACCTGGAACATTAGACAGTAGGTAGGAATCAAAATAGAATCCCCTGGGAAATAGCAATTTCTATATATCTTGGTAAATTATCATGAATGGAAGTATATATTGCAGATGTGAACATTTTAGAGGTAGGTCATAACAGTCTATTTCATAATCTAGAAAGAACAAGTTCAGGAAAATTAAATTTTTGCAACAAACATTTAGATACTCAGCATGGCTTAAGATTTTTCTCAAATTATTGTTGCAGTATAATCAGTCTAGTTGACATATTAATGATAAATTATACAAACAGCTTTTATCTATCACATGGAGATTGTTTCTATGGTATTTTTGGAATTTAAATGTCAGCAGTTGTGGTAGCTTTAAGCAAGCATGGGCTGTGGATGTCAGCATGGAAATACTGATAATTAAAGTCTCATCATAGTATAAGGTTTACTGTTCCTACCATCATTTAGGAAAAAAGTGAAATGATTTAATTTTCACTGCCATCATTTTTCTATTCTTTATTGTTTTCCCAAAACTGCATAGCATACGATCCAAAAACACGAAATAAAGAGAACAAAAAACCCTGTTTAACTGGCTTGTTGCTGGTATTTTGCCTTTTCTCGAAAAGCAGCCTTGATTAAGAACAACTCAAAGGCACTTTTGGTGAGCACTCTGTCCACGAATACAGACATCCCACTGTTAGCAATTTTATATGTTATAGTTGGTCCTGAGAGGAAAAACCCAGGGTGATATTTGTGCTCATTACATACTTATGAAAGAGTATGATCTAAAGCTAATAGAGTCATGAACCATGTGAATGAAGTTGACATGTCTTTGAATGAGATTATTTATCACTGTGTATTCACATGTGTGGTAAATCCGTTTTAAAACAAGAGAACCCCATAGAAAGACAAAGACATTATTTTTTTGAAGTTGTTAGCAGGTAAGTTGACAAGATTAGTGTGGAAACTTCTATCATTGGTCCTTTCCCATTCTTATTTTTTCCTTGTGTTACTTCATTCTCAACTGTGACTTCAACTATCACCTCTACACTGATATTCCTAGAATGCCAACTAAGATTTCAAATCATTCTCTATCCTGAACTCCAAACTGCTATATTCAGTTACAGGCATCCCTCATTTTATCGCACTTTATTTTAGTGCACTTCACAGATACTGTATTCTTTGAAATTGAAGATGGTGACAAATCTGCATTGTCAAATGATGGTTAGCATTTTTTAGCAATAGGGTATTTTTTAGTTAAAATATGTACATTTTTTAGACATAATGCTATCGCACATTTAATAGACTACAGTATAGTGTAAACATAACTTTTATATGCTTTTTGGGGAAACCAAAAAAATTCATGTGACTCACTCTATGGAAATACTCACTTTATTGCAATTGTCTGGAACCGGATATCGCTAAGGTATGCCTGTACTGTATTGTATTAGTTATCTACTGCTGTGTAACAGATTACCCAAAACTTAAGGGCATAAAACAACAAACTTTAATTATCTCACATTTTCTGGGAGTCAGGCATCTGGGCCTAGCTTAGTGGGGTCTTCTGACTGAGGGTCTCGCAGAAAACAAGGCTGCAAGCACTCGTAGGCCTTGACTCTGCGCGCATCTAAAGGCTCAACTGAAGGCGGCTTTGCTTCCAAGAGCACTCTCATGATTGTTTCCAGGATTCACTTCCATGAAGCTGTTGACCTGAGGCCTCTCTCAGTGTCTTGCCCCATAGGCCTCTCCATTGGGCAGCTCATAGTTTGGCAGCTGGCTTCCCTCTGAGCAAGAGAGTGAGAGAGGAGCAAGCAACAAGCCAATCTTATTAAAATATAATCTTGCAAGTGTCAACCCATCACTGTTGCCATATTCTCTTCATTAGGAGTAAATCATTTGGTCCAGTCCCCCCTCAGGTGAAAGGATTACTCAAGGGCCTGAATACCAGGAAGTGGACATCCAGGGCCATCGTAGAGGTAGCCTACCACACGTATGAACCAAACATTTCTTTCCAGTGTATCACAGGTACTTGAAATTCAACATGTCCAGAAGTGACTTCATTGTTATTGCTCCTAAAACTGCTTCTCCTTCTGTGATCTCTATTTTGAATATAAGTCACAGATTGTGATCTATATAGTTTCTGTTCGTGTGTGTAGGTGTGTGTGTGTGCGCCTTTTGGTGTGCATGTTTACTAAAGTTTTTTTTAATTAATTCATTTTTTTTGACTGAAGGGCTGGTTGATGTAAGCTTATAGTATTAGTACAGAGATCCTGGAGCCAGAGTGTGAGAAGGGAGCACAGCCTAGGTGTGTAATTCCAGGAGACTTCATGCTCAGTGAATTTATGTTGAAAGATCAAATATCTATACTCTGTCTGGGCTGGCTTTTTTCCCCCAGATGTGTGGCATGATGATATCTGACCTCCTTATTGATATTGCTTTCACTCTCATGTCTGGTGGAAGCCCACTGCCCTTCCACTAGGTGAGGCTTATAGAACCTGTCTGTCCAGCACACTGCTGTGGAATTCTAGTGGGGAGAATGCACCAGGAAGAGTGGATCCAATTTGTACTAGGACGTTCTCTCAACTCCAGCTCTTATATTTTCAAATTATAGGGATCAAAATTGCCTCTTCTTGCTTCCTTCATTTCTTAAGCAAAGAAGTTATGACATCTTTTGAAACTAATTGCACTATAATATTGTAGTTATTTCTCATTAAGTTTTTGAAATATGGGTAATATTTTCAAGTACTGATCCCTATTTTTATATTATATTACAAATTTCCTTTGGGATCTGGAATGGGTTGGAGGTGAGGTGAATTAGAAGTCTAGGTTCACCTGGCTATTTTACAGAGTTTTTTAAAGATTACTTTCTGTCTTGCCTTGACAACAAAAGGGATTTTATTATATAATCTATTCTACTATAGGTTTAATAACATCTTGAAAAATTTTCCTGTCAAAAACTATTACCTTCAAGTTCCTCCTTCTTCAACCATTTACTTGTTCTTTCCAAAGAACTATAGTAGATTAGTGAAAACTAACGTTGCTTTATATCAGTAGATTGCATTTCAAAAAATAGCTCTATGCCAATAACTTCCTTGCCATGGAGATAAAGTTAATTTAATTGTGTAATCTGTTGCTTTTTCTGGAAGCTTTCTGAGAGTTGGGGCATATCTTGGCAAGTCTCTCGTTCTCAGAAAGTTGCTACTTGTAAGGCCATGTACATTAACCGTGTTTTCTACATACATACTTATGGTTTTACCAAAATTTTGGTTAGAGATGCAGTTTTTGTACATCTGCTAAAAGATTATTTGAGATGGGAATGGTCTGTAAATTTTTTTCAATAAATACCAAAATAGAGTTTATAGAGTGTTTGCTATTTCCTTGTCATTCTTGAGCCCAAATTTGGTACCATAAAGACCAAATGGTCCCAATGATTGCACCTTTCAATTTATTTAGAGAACAGTCTTTTCATAGATTGTATCTCACACAGCAAGTATCAGCTAGGGGTGCCTAAATGTTCATGCTCGTCTTGCTATTCTTTATTATTTGTAAAAGTTTCTTTAGATAGTCAGAGCCACTCTTTTCATTTTTCTCCTATTAAATGCTTAACTTTTACTTTGGTATTCTCTTTTCTGAAACTGAATAAACATGCCATGGATATCAATTACATCAAGATCTTCATTTGCTGCAACCCCTGCAAACATTGATTTTGCTTTTATGCCTCTAGTACATGTCTGGAAGAATTTGTCTACATTTCCTGGCTTGGCATTTCTGCCACTTCCTATACTTGTCAGTCGCCTGAGCCATTTAGTAGATTACTTTGCTGTCCCCATTTTTCTCAAGTACATCATCAACTTGCAACAGACAACCTTTGCAAGGCTAGTGTCGATCTGAGTGCTTTTGCTGTTCTGCATTCATCCTTTACCACATTATTACCAAAAAATATACAAATTATTTTTGCCAACATTTTATATTTTAGGGACAGCAGATCAGTTACATTTCTATTCATACTCTCTCTTTTCCTTCAGTGAGTACTTCTGTTTATTACAGGAACATTTCTGTGGCTTAGGTCAAACTTCAAGTGGGTTCTCAGCGCTTCCAGGTAATATCCACAGTATTTCCCAGTCAATTCACTCTAAAGTAGACTCAGCTGGTGACTTTGCTTTTTATTTCACTGAGAATATATCAGCGAGAAGAAAACTTTATCCTCCTGCCAACAACTTTACCACATACATACCTATGTACCTGTATACTCTATGTTTCCTCCTGCTACAAAGCATCGAACAGTCCTATTCTTACTGAGGGCACTATACTTACATATTTGATCTCATTCAATTTCTTCTACTCAAGGACTTTTGCTCCTGCAAATATATTACCTCTTTTCTGCATCATCAAAATTTTCCTATTAAAGGATTATTCCCACTACCTTGCAAACACAATATCATATTTTCCATGCAAAACAAACAACATACACACAATTAATAGCGGGCTGGTTGCCCTCATTTTTCAATCGTTCTAATTTTACTTCAGTTAGACATTAAAATTAAACATATTGCCAACACGTATACATTAACAATGTCACTTAATGGAATATCATGGCCCCAACTTTTTTCTATGCACTGTATATAGAAATTCTAAACATAGATCATACTCTGTTAAAAGGTAAATATCAGATTGACCAAGAACACATTTATATTATTAGATTATCACCAAAAGGAAAATATATTTAAAATTCACACAATTTCTAGATTCCTAAATCTAGGACTAGAGTTCGAGAAACATTTCAAAAGAGGGTGGGGAATTAACTCCAAAGCTTGGGTCAGCAACAAATCTGGATTTATTTGCCCTGAGTGCCCTTGAGCACATCTTTCTCATGGATATAGAGAAGAGGACTGCTCATGGATTTGCATATTCAGGATCTAGCCAAATGTTCTTGTATATTTTCATTATCAATGTTCAGTATTAAAAATGACCCTTTTATACATCTTTAGGTCGTGATTGTCACTGACAAATATAATATAATCACTCAAATGGAATCAGACCTTGTGATCATTGCACTAAGTACAGCAGTTAGTGTGGTATAATAGATAAAGCAGAGAAAACAAAGCACAACACTCAGGAGGCTGAGTGCATCCAGGCTTTATGTTCTTTGCAAAATTGTTTTTGTCCTTTACAAAATTGTTTTCCTTCTCTACAGATTGACAGTGTTCGATTAGATGATCCATATGCTCTTTTTCACTCTGAAACTCAAGGAATATTTTTTTTGGCCAACAATATTTAAAACTAACCTTTTATTTTCAGCTCTTCTAGTTACATTTCAGAACACCGTTATAAGTGCTTAATATGGATCATGTAAAATTTAATCCTCACAACAACCCTTTGAATTTTGGTACAATTAATATCGCAGATAAAGACACTGACAATTAAAAAGCTAATTAAAATGCTCAGAGGATCTCAGTTGGTAAGCGGTGGAGCTTACCTTGCCATCTGACACAAAACCTGAGATCTCTTAACCATCTCACAAGCCTACCTCTCCCAAAGAGTGGGCAGAATTGTAGAGTGAATTATAATATAAGTAGAATGAAATACTGTTTAATGAATATCTGTGGTGGGATTAAATTTTGAGACTTTATAAACCTGGTAATTTCCTTATTCTTACTCATAAGAGGCAAGCATTTCTTCAGGGCAATGATTATGTAGACTATAGAGAACAATGAGCCAGATTTTTGGCTTTTGAATATCTAAATTGACTTTTTAAACTACAGTGAGCTAATTAGTTTTTGAGTCAGACTTGTGATATTTAAGAGCCAGGATTTTAAACTTTTAAATAGTTAGGCTCCTAGGAGTATTGAAATGAAGTTCATGTCTTTATCAATGGATTTAAAAGGGCATGAGAACAAGTCTACATCTTACTCAGAAATTAGGAGGTGCAGTAGCCTAGACAGAGAAGAAGAGTCAGAAAGGAAGGAAGGGAGCTAGAGCTGAGGAAAAGGGATCTATGACCTATTCTCCTGGGTCTGAAAATATTGGGGAAGGAGCAAGTGATAGAAGCCCCAAATAACTCTTCTAGGGAAGTAGAGAGTAGTGGAGATGTAGGTTGATATTTTTGGCTGGAACCCTGGGAGTGTCAGCCTCTCAGAAGATCCTCATGGAATGGTGATATCTATGAAATAGATAACTAGAGTGAATATGCCTCCATAGAAGATCCAGGGGGTTGGAGGCAAACTCCACAAATTTCTGAACTTGTGTCAACATGGAAGAACACTTCATTTTTTCTGTGCCGTCACAGAGTGTGTGGAAGTTAGGTAAGAGGGACTTTAATTTGGGGGTAGACTCAAGTTTAGGATAAGAAGACTGCAGAGTAAAAGGGCATCAAATAGAGGGACTGGGAAAGGTGGATGGTGATAACCTGATGTCAGAAGAAATACAGAACTATCAGTCAATATGGAGGAGGTTATAGAATAACAAGTAACTGACTTCCCAATTACCATGTATGTACCCGAGGAAGTTAAATGTGTTTCAGAGAAAAGAGGAAGGGGTGTCAGATCCTGAAGTGACTGCATCCATCTTGAACTGACTGAAAACATTTTGGCAATTGAATTAAATCTATTATGTTTGAGAAACTGACTAGGAAAAACTGGAGTTAACTGAGTTAAGTTTTCTATCATCATGTAGAAGAAGGGCTTGAAATAGAAACCGAGTTCGGTTTGGAAAATATAAAGCAGTTAAATATTTCCTGTATTTTCAGATAAGTAGACTAACAACATCATAGTAAAGAAGGGAGACTATATTGAGAAATTAGGGAAAACTTCTCAGAGGATTTGGGTTCTGAATTGAGCCTTGAAATGTGAGTAGCATTATTAGACAAAAAAATATGGGAGAGAGGCAGGGGTGGAAACTGTATACCAGCTGCAGACAATATGAACAAAGAAGGCACATAGCTGCGAAAACTGTTGTCTTCAGGGACCAGTGTGACTAGAGCATAGGGCTTTTGGAGGGCATAGCAGGATATATAACAAGAAAAGTTGTTTTATCATGAATGGAAAAGAACACTATTCTTATGAGTTTGGATATTTTCCTACCTGCAGACAATGAGAGGCTGTTGAAAGATTTTGAGCAGGGAAGAGATATAAATTGCTTGCATATTCATAAGTTACTCTTCTAAGTACCATGCTGGTTTATCCAACTTCCTACTTGACATTCCCACTTGGATGTCTCACAGACAGGTAAACTAAACCAGTTTAAGGGTAAATTCTTGACTTCCTTCCGTATCTTCTCTTTCGGGCTTCTCTATTCCAGGAAATGACACTTCCTTTCCTTTATATGTTCATGCCACAATGCCCTTGCTCCGTTTACCCCTCTATATTTAGCTTTTTTTCCCCACTGTGTCAACATTACTAGCAAAACAGATTTCAAATATGCACACTTATCTTCATCTTCCCTGCCTTCACTTCTAGTCCAAGTCACCAGCTCTCCTCATCTGGCTCCTTGCAATTGACTCTAACGTACTTTTCTCCATCTTCTACTCTTGCCTCTTTCAATCCATTTTTCCCATTATAGCAAGAAAAACATTTCTAAAGCCAAAGTAAGCTCATGCATGCTCTGCTTAAATTCCTTCAGTCTCTCCTTATGACCCTTAGAAAAAATCTCAAATCAACATTACCAACAGGCCCTGTGTTATATGCCCCTTGCGTACCTTTCCAGTGGCATCTCTTGCCTCTCCTTACTTTACCCTTTAATCTTCAGCTATACTGACTTTCTTCCAGTTGCTGAAATGAATTAAGCTCTTTCCTAGCTGATGGTATTTTCACATATTCCTCTCTTCCAACTCTCTTTCTGGTAACTTTAAACATCCTTTGGTTTCAATTAATATCATTCCTAGAGAATTCTGCTTTGAATCGCAATTCAAATTAAGACCTTGTTTTAACGTTCATCACACCATTTCCTTTTTTACGTCACAGCTTATACTTACATATTAGTTTATTTGCTGATTTGTTTAATGTTCGGCTCCCCTGGTAGATTATAAACTCCATAATCACATCTATTCTGTTTTTTGATCAGTCACTAGCTGCTATCCCAAGGATTGGCACAAGTAGGTTCTTCTTAAAACCTGATGAATAAGTGAATAAAGGAATGACAGTCAATGATGTGAAAGCCAGGTATCAAGTTTGAAGAAAGAAAATCTGTTTAAAAAACTTGGTAATAAAAAATAGTGAAAGTTGGAATTTGGTGCAATTGTATGCTATAGAAAAACAAGATAAAAATTTATCATTAAAAAAAAAAAATTTATCATTTTCATTTCATGAGGTAGGTGGTCCTAGACAAATACAGCGGCTCCACACTCATCAGATTCCTAGCTGCCATGTATTTTACTGACCTGCTTTCCCAAGCATGGCACTATCTGAACCAAGATGGACACACAGATTCTACCAACAGGGCTACATCTCAGGCAGTAGAGAAATGGAAGGGGAGGCAAAGGGCATGCACCCTCTCTTTAAGGTTTTCCAGAACGTCCACAGAACACTTCTCTTTACATCATGTCGGACAAATATTAAGTGGTCATAACTAGTTTCAAAGGCTCTAGGAGTATGTTTTCCCAGAAACGACTGGGGTTCTGTTATCAAGTAAGAAGGAGAGAATGAGAGTGTGTGTGTGGACCATGAGCAGTCTCCGCCATATGCTGGTTATAATGAAAACAGAGAGAGTAGAACAAACATGAGCCACCTTTTAGAAGTCTTGAGCACTCAGTTCTGATTAGATGAGCTCCACTATATCTCATTTTAGAAATGAAAAAATGAGGTCAGTTAGAACGAATATCTGTATCTACACACTTTCTTACTTCCTGTCACCCTAATAACATAAGGCTCATTCTGGTCAACAAATGATTTCATTTATGTTGACATTTTCAACAAATTTCATTTGAACTAAAACTTAATGAGGAATTCACAAAACATCCTCAAAATGCTTAAGCAGTTTGCACAGTGTAAATATTTAAGACAAATATATCCAAATATATCAACGCTGACTGCCTCATCTTTCTCATAGATAAATCCAAACATATCAATGGGGGCAGTGATAAGTCAGCTATCTTTGCTCAGATGTTGTTTAGCATATCCCCAGATGGAGCGGAAAACATTTTGGGGGTGTTCTTTCCTTTCGGTTAATCCTTTTTATCATTGTATAATGTTTCAAAATTTGGAGATATAATCCTGCTAATAGAAAATGTGCCTAATTAAAATCTCATCCACATAAACATGTTTTGCTCACAAAATAAATTTTTAAAGTAAGATGAAAGGCTGAAATATCATCTACTATTTGTGTGTTTTGTTATACCTTATTACAATTAAATAGCATTCTGTGCTTACAAAATATCTGTACAATGTGTAGAGGTTTATCTTCTGATCATGTCCTTTGTTTTTCCTTTTGGGCAAATTTGGAACTTTTGGTTTAGTAATAACTTCTCATCTCAAATAGAAGCTTTTGTCAAAATTCTATCACATTGATGTACAGTAATGTAGTAACATAATCCATATTCATATAGACATAAAACCATGACAACATTAAAAATAAACCAAATAACAATCAATTATGGAGTATTTATAGAAGTGTAGGCAGTGACCTTGGTACTTGACATGCATTATCTACTTGAAAATGATCGGTGATCATTTTCACATTTCATTGATGAGGAAACTAAATTAAAGCTATTAAGCATTATATCCAAGAATATAAAGCTCACCGAATCAAACCAAGTGTCTGTGACTCAGGTCTTATCCCGTTCTAGACCGTGTGCATATCTGCCTGCCTTCCCCTTAATCTTGATGGACATTTCTCTTGATGGACATTACATTAATTAAAAAACCCAGAAAATATATCTAAGGATATCTGGCTAATTTTTTTTTTCGCTTTTATGGAAGGTGTGGGTTCACACCTTATCAAAAGTTTTTCACTTGAGGTCATTGACCCCAGTGGGTTCCAGAATATGCTTTGTGCCTATGAACTTCCTGAAATTCTAAACATTTATTTAGGGAGAATGTTTATAGCCTTCATCAGATTCTTACAAGGATCTTTGATTACTAAACACCTAAAACTCTAAAAAATCAATAAATATTCATGAATGATCAACATGACAAGCTGGTAAGAAACATGTTCATATATTCCTTTGAAACACGGCACTGCTCTTTTTAAGAAGCTTGAGTGGGTGAGCGGGTGAGACTTGTTGAAATATATCCACTACTTTAAATTACTATCGGAGAAAGGTTAAGTCAGTATTCACTAGAAGCCTGTTGCTCCATTGGGTGGTTCTGGAGTGTGTGGTAAGAACACAGAGGTGTGAGGATTGAATTCTACTTGGACTCAGAACCTTCCCTCTCTGACTTTTGGTTAAGTTTCTTAATAATTCATTCCTCAGTTAAAAAAAAAAAATTTGGATGATGGTATAAGCCCTGTCTAAGCAATTGCAAATGAGATAATATATATAACAAACAAACAAACACAATTATCATTAACAGCAAATTGAATTTCTGAACTTCTCTACTTCATTCTAGGTTTTATAATGACAGAGTAAGCAAGTCATTTTACTGATCTGGGACCTCAGTTCCTCTTAGGAAAATAAGAATCCTCTCCTCTGCTCTGCTTCCCAAAAGCAATGTTTGAATAACAATAACAATAAAGTGATATTTAAAGGCTATTTCTTCAGTGAAGCCGCCTATCTGAAATTATCAAGTTCATTAATGCAACAATGAACTAGATGCCTAAACTAGATGCTTTTTAACTAGATGCTTAAACTAGAACTGGAATTGGAGTAGTAAACTAGATGCACCGAGTACTTTTAATTCGATAGTTAAATAAATTAAATAATTAGTTCAATAAATTTGCATAATTCAATAATCCCTTCTTCCTTGACCATGATCCATTCTTCACCATCCGAAGTTATATACGCTATTCATTTATTTCTTTGCCTGTTGTTTCTCTGCCCCACTACAATGGAAAATGTATGAAGTCAGGGAATTTTTTGGTATCAGCAGTGTCTAGAATAGTGCCTGGAACACAGTAGGCACTAACAAATATTGTTGTATGGATGTTGGATAATTTACATGAACAAAATGCTTTGATACAATGAAGGAAAAATATTATCATTTACATGAAAAATTTTATTGCAATTACCTCTTCCCTTATTTCTCTGTTATTTAATTATTTTTCTCCTATGGGCCTTTCCTTTCTTCCCAACTGTTAATGAGTGCTCCCTTAATTTCTTATTACTTGCACCACAAATCTCCTCTTTCATCTCTGTTGGGCACTGTCATGTCACTGCTGCAAACATGACGCAAGGAGCCAGAGCTGCGTGGTGATAATGGCTCAAGCTCTGTGGTCAGTCACGTGTGAGCTCCTGACTCAGCCACTAACTAGCTGTGTGTCCTGGGAAAACGTGATTAACGTTTTTAAGCCTTATTCTTTTCTAACCTGTAAAATTTATTTTTCGGTTTAGAATAGAGCAAGAGAAAGAATATAGGAAAAAGGGAATCACAAAACTTACCTTGGCTAGACAGTGGGGATTAGAAAAATCATAAAAAGGAGTGTTCATAGACTAACCTTGATGACAATTGGCAAAAGGAGTGAATTTTAAAGTCATGGCATGGATCTTAGGTTTAAGTTTCAGCAGCAGCCTTTATAACAGAAAAAAGCTGTTATATCCATTAGTAACTACATCAGTAAGCCCTTCTGTGGTTGTTCTTACTATTTGGACTTTAACAAATGCCTTAAATATGTGTGTTCTTCAGGGAACGTTTGACTACATTCTGAAGCACCTCGGGAGCTCCTACGTGGGCAGACACAGATTGCTGGGGCCAGATGGGCCTGTGGACTTTAAGTATAGTGGCATACTAACACACCTTCTCAGACTAGTTCTTCCATCCAAAAACTCCTACTCGGTGCATATTCCTCCTTTAAACCGCAGCACATAAATCATTCCATGCTGAGAGCTCTAAACTTACTCAATAGGAAGGTGAAGATATGTGGGATAATTCTGGGAGAAAATCAAGTTATTATAGATGCTATTTTAGTAAACAACTTTGATGGGAACAGAAAGTCCAAAAGTCAATTGTGTGCCAAGGTGGAGTTAATTTCTCACTTTTGAATACCAATTAAACATATCTTATTGAAGTCTTTTGGGATGATGGGTCCTAAAATGGTGGAGGCGTGTGGAGGGGTAGAATGAAAAAGGGTTAGGAAAATGTTACTGGATGAGTCTGTGAAAATGATCTTCCCACAGGAGTTGTGATGTGATGCCCATTTTCCCATGACTTCACAGATTTTAACAGGACTGATGACAAAAGAAAATGGTCTTTCTTTTTTATTTTTTGACCTATTTTGCTATCATGATGTTTACACTTGGGCCTTGATTCAGTTGGTCTTAATGAAAAACAATTTAAGAAGCAATGAAGTTAAGTTGTTTGCTTATTAGGGCAAAAAGGACGCTGCACTTATCTGCATACATATTTATACCTGTATAGGTAATTTGTCTCAAAATGATAGTAAAATTGTAATTGGTTTGGATTGCCAAAATTTAAGTCTATGCCATTTTTGTCATAGAGTGGTGGAAAAAGGCTGCAAGGTCTGTTGAAATATGAGAGTATACCAGTTAATTTGGATGCATTGCCCACTCCTTCTCATCATTTGTATACATTAATGGTGTATACAAACACCCGTGACTCTTGTCTCTCTCAGTTTTTTGTGGGACAAGCTTGAATTGCCTGGTTGTTAACAATTCCAGGAGTAGACCTTAACCAATGCTGGACAGGAGTTGGTGGATAACTACCCCAGCATTCTTTCCCCTTGGGTGGGGTAACTATGAAGCTTACATTATTGGGTCTCCCAGAAGTCCCCAACAGGACTGAGCCCTAGCTGTGCAGCACACTGTGATAATCTGCTCATTGACAATCTACTCATTACACACTCCGTATAAACTTCCTTTCCTGTCTCACTCCTCTACCCCAGTACTTATGCTTCCTGGGATCACTTATCAAATAAACTATTGATATTTCACTCAAATAATTATCTTTAGCTCTCCCCCCAGAGGGATCCTAACTGAAGACATGGAGTCATAAAAAGATGCAGACGCGTTGTGGGCAGGATTTCAGAAAGAGTAACTTATGGATAAGGGTAGACCATTTCATTTGTTCATTTATTCATTCATTCACTTCCTCATTCATCATTTACTTGATAAGAGTCTGTAATGTTACCATAATTAAGGTAGACCTTGTAATGACTAATAATACTTCACTCCCATTCAAGGGAAGCTCACGGTTAACAAAATATCTGGCCTTTGAAGGCTTTAAAAGGCTGACACTATTACAATTTTTTCCCCTGTGCTAGGAACCAAACTCTAAATTGACAAGATGGAATAAGGGGGATTGGCTAATTCTTCCTTTACAAATAATGGAGGTTTTAAACATAAGCACAGGGCAGAGCTAAAACAGGACCCTGTCTGTGTAGACTACCATTTTTGTTTCATAGGCAAAGGGAAATCATTGCCATATGGACTCTCTACACCCAGCTCATAAGGGTGGCATTAGTAAATTCTTTTTTTGTGGATTTCCTGGATTTAAGATGCTCCATAAGTACAAGGCGTTATGTTCTCAAGTCTTACTATATTTTTTCCGTAAAAAATCACACAGGTTTTGTTTAAACTGGCATGTAGGAGGTTTTAGAAAACACATTTTATTCCCACTCTCTTGTTCTGTTCCCTCAGTACCATCTGGTATAAGGGAGTGCCTCCTTAATTGACACTAATGACTGGGAGATCCATTGCAAATTACTGAATTTTGCAGATTAGCAAACATGATTATAAAAATCAAGGAGTCTGCATTGAACTAATGTACTTTGTTGAGAACGAAGAAAAAAATTTAAACACATTATTAGAGCTTAATCTTCTAATATAAATAGATACTTATAGGGGTTGACTGGGCCATTAGGGAACACAGGAACATAATGTTCTGTGGAAAAATCAGTTGCAATCTGAAAAGAAAATGTCCTCATGCTTTATGCTTTTTCTGAACGTTACCAATATTCACACTACACATGAACTAAGAGTAAATTAGAGTCGTCCCAGAAGAATCTTAGAGGTCATCTTGTACCATTTGTTCTGATGTACGAAATGCACAGAGATTATTGGTGGATGTGTGTCTCTTTATGTTGTTCCTTACTGCTTTATAATAACACTGCTTATGTTAATGGAAATTTTGTGGTTTGTAAACATTTTAAATGTCAGCTGTTGAGGCTCTTAATGCTTATTATTCCAATTCCCATTTCTGTGTTAGCCTTGCTCTTTATCGGGCAATAAAATCTCTCGCTTCCTCCCACACACCAGTGTAAATAGTTTAACACACACAACCCATACTGCATACAACTTTCTTAGGCCCAGCTGTGTGTGCCTTTTGCATCCTTCAGGAATTCAATCAACAAGAGGGGTAAGGGGAGAAGGAAGGGAGGAGGAGAGAGAATGAATACAGAGGAGACAGTCACAGCATAGATAAGTTAGAGATTTTTTTTCTACCTTCAAGTATTGTCCCAAACAATACTGTGTATTATGAAGTAATAGTATTGCCAGCTTCTTTTCAAATAAAAAACTCTTTGAGATCATGTTGAAGTTAGGTGTGGAATTTTGAGCTCCAGAGGTTGTTGCTCTGACTGAGCTCCTTTTCTGATCACGAGGAATCTAGGATGAAAAAGGCCCAGTGCCATTTACCTCACTGTGATACAGTCAAAAGTCACAGGAGAAGCATGCCCAGGAGAGGTAGTCAAGAAGTCACCCCACGATCCCTCTCCAGCTGGGAACTACACTACGAAACATCCTGCCTTGCGTGTGATATGAAGTTAACACTTCTGAAACTAGAAGCAAGAGGAACAAAGGATGTACATCTGACTGTGTGAATTAAGAGAAATAATGTCATTTAAACAAATAAGAACTTAAGCCATTACTTATTTTTCTTCGTCTAGATTTCTTCTAGTAGAAACTCTTAATCCACATTTGTTTTAAAATAAGCTATCTTTAAAAATTAAAATTAAAAAGTATAAAAGCAATTTAAAAACTTTATTATGGTATGTTTATGATTCAATTAACAATATATTAAACTTACTGCAAGAAAAGAATTAAGATAGAATGCAAATGCATGGCACAGTTTTACCTTTTGTTTCCTTACTGAATCTTTTGTAATCAGTTTCTGCTGAACTTTCTCATTTCTCACTGAGCAAGTTGGAAAAGATTAGAAGAGATTATTTTAGTTTTAGGTATTATGTGGATTTAGCTTTTCCCCCCTTCATTGTAATTCTTTAGAGTACTTTCTCTAATGTTGTACTCTCTTTTCTGTTTTAAACACTGTTTTTAACAATTTTAAACACTGTCAACATTTTTGCTTGAAAGCTGTTCAGTAGTGAGAAAGTCATGAAACTTGACTCTTAAAGGATTTTAGATTATGAAATGTAAGTGACTTAGTCACTGAATGGATTATGCTTATAATAACTAAAACATCAGAGATCAAACGTATATGCTTAGATTTATTTAAATTAATCCAGGGAAATTTTTGATAAAAATGCATCATTCATTTATGCTCCTTAAAAACAAACAAAATAAAGCAAAAGATAATTTTTGAGCGCTTCATTTGTGCACATTTCTACAACAGTAGGAAAAAAATCAATCTGCATATGAATGGCTAGAATAATTAATGTTTTCCTATGGTTTTCTAGCACAAAATGTATCTAGTTCATGGCGTCTTGACTTTTTTTTTTTTTTGAGTTTATATTGGTTCACCCCACTGAAAGAATTGAGAAAAACACAATACAAAAGAGGGGTTAATTGCCTAAGCTTGCATGAGTAATGCCTGAGAGCCTGTGGTAACACTGAATTAATTGAATAGGAAACCAACTAAGAGTTGGGTGATGCAGGCTTAAATAACTATGGTGGATAAGGATGTATAGCATATTTTCAGGAAAGAAAAAGGAATCAGTGATGCACCAATCAATACAAGGAAAAGTAAAAGACGTGGTGAATGGAGAGAAGCTCTAACCTCTTTTCCTAAGGAAAATGTTCTCTTGATATGAATAAATAAGTTGGTAAAGGAAGGAGCTGATGCTGAGTCTTGTCTTGGTATTCCTGTCTGTCACCGCTACGGTTGAAACGCAGTCATTTCTAAGAACTTGAGAGGTATACCCCAGCAGTCACCATAATGTTTACCCGCAGGGAGTTGGGCCCAACAAGTCCAGCAACCAAATTGGCTTAAAAACATTTCATCTCAAAAGGTCCCTGTCATGTTCAAAAAGAGCAAATCATCTTTAATCTACTGTTTAAATTGAAAGTGAAAGACAGTAGACATTAACCTGAGGTCTCCACTCCAGTCACATTGCAAAATTGCATTAAAATGCCCCGGGTAGAATGACAGTCTATAATAACACTCTGTGCTGCTGCTCTAAAATATTAATCATTCTCTTTGTAGGCGTGGAAGATGGTATGCCAGTGAAAAAATATTATAACAAATGCAGACGGTAATAGGGACCTTCCCCTTGAGCCTTAGGAAATGTTCTAAGCAATGAGGAAAAATATTCAGACCAGAAAAAGACCCTAATTATTGTATAATCAGATTCCTCTGTACTTAGGCAACACGCATTGCTTCTATCTCACCCAGATTCTCTAATGTAAGTAAATATTATTCCCATTTCAAAGATTAAAAACACTAAGACACATTTCTTTTTGCCATGGCTTGATACATTAACATTCTTAGTAAAATAGAACCAAAGTTGAAGAGAAGATGGACTGAATCACCAAGGAAGACTCAGAAATTAATTTCTGAGGCAGGTTAATAACACTGAGCTCTTCAGTCTTAGGCTTTTGCTTATTCTGTCACTTCCTACTGCTTCTTTCTTTTAATCAGTCATGAATCCTTCCAAAAGGATTGTGTTACAGTTAAAGATGTTCGCTTAAACGGCGTTGTTTCTGAAACCATGTGGGCATAAAATTGAGTCATGGTACAAGGTGAGGCATAGGCTCTCATGGCGTCCAGGGGCAAAGGACCCGGGCACCTTGTGGGCTGTTGTGAGGCTCACTGGAGTCACAATCTGCTTACCAACTTAAGCAGCTTCTAGCGTTTGCAGTATCAGCCACTTGGACTCTTGCCACCCATTCGGCATCTTCCAACACTCTCAAATCACTCCTGAGACAAAGGTAGAGAAGGAGTCCTAAGAGAAGAGGAAGAAGCTTAACAGCACGTCACTTGAGTTCCTGGGCCTTCTCTAGCTTTGCGCCCTAATTTGTAACGACCAATTGTTACCTACCCTTTCAAGCAGGGCTCCAACAAGGGCCCTCCTGCCCGGTGTCACTCTCGCCAATAGACAGAGTTCGGTTCAGAAGCAAAGGACAGCGTTTTTCTTTGATCACAGGATGGAGAGGTTCGAGCTCACGCTCTAGAGCACATGCTGTTCCCTCAGGCAGAGCTGCTTTCCCGGGTTCTCCTCCGGGGGGAGGGGGTGGAGCTCTCGGCGGGCACAGTCTCGCTGCTCGCAGCGCCGGCGCCTGCGCGCAGAGCTGACGCAGCGTCTCTGTGCACAGCCGGCCGCCGCCATCTTGGCTTGTGGTGGTGTGCGCAGCGCTTCTCCACACAGGCGCCGAGGTGTGTCCCCGTGGCGGTTCTGCGCCGGGAAAGCCAGTCCGACGAGTCAGGTGCAAGGCCTCTGCACACGGCCCCCTACAGGCAAGTGAAACTGGACTAAGGACAAAACAAGAGGTTAGACCTTATTTTATCATTTAGATTCCATCTTATTTTTCCCGGAGATCTCAGTGGGCTTTGCCAGGAACATAGGCTCCAAACTTCCAGCTGCTTGTGGTGTAGAAGCAAGAATGTGGGCTGCAGTTTCACTGAAGTGGTTGCACTCGACCATTTTCTTAACCTGAGACTTACTTGCTTTATATGTGTTTTGACACGTACTATAAAACCCAGTTCACAAGGTTGCTTTGAGGACTTCATATTATAATGCGCCTGGCACAGTCCCTGAGAGTGTGGAGCTCACTAAATGTTTGTTCTTTATTTGCAATAACTGTACCTGAGTCTGAACGTTTGTGGTGGTGACAGAGACTGTTCATTTTCAGACAAAATCTCCGGCTCCCAGAAAATTGCCTAGAACGTGACAGGAGCTCAGGAGATAAGAGGTCTCATTTCGTAGCCTCGCCTCATGCACAGCGCTCCACACACACTGCCCTTTCCCCTTTCCCTTGAATCTTCCAAGCTCCTTGCCACATCTTTTGCATTTTACAGCTGCTCTTTTCTTTTCTGGAATGTCAGTTCACAGCTCTAGATACTGTGGCCTCCTCTTTGTCATTTGGGTGCCAGCTGAACTGCCTAACTCCTTGGTGAAGCCTTCCCAGTTATATTTATATACAAACAGCTTTCCTCTAAGTGAGGAATCCCCTCCAGGTCCACCCTTTCTGTGTGATCTTGTAGACCTAACCACAGACCATAACAAGGGTGGGGTGACAGTGGGACATTCGCCCTCTGCACACCACAAGTGCATTGCAGTTTTCTGGAGCGAGTTGCAGACAGGAGTCAGCCCCTCCCTCCCCCACACCAGGTCAAGCACGCTCATACTGTCATCTGCCTGTTCCTAGCCCAGGCTTCTCCATTCTGAGGTCTCTTTCTTGGGGACCTTGGCTGAGGCACATGTACTTTGACACAGCATCTTTCTCCTCCTAGCCCTTCCCCCTCTACCTTCTCCCAGCCCATGGATCTAGAAAGAGAAAGAAGCATTTCTGTATGGGCTCCTCTTCAGTGAGATGATTCCCTCATCTGTGCTTCATCCATCTGACACTCGCCCTGTGCTTTCTGTGGGGAAAAATGGAACATTGGTAAACTGATGCTTCTTTTTGCCTCTTGCTTGCACTGTTTCAGTAGGTGAATAAAGGCTTGATTGTTATTTTATGTTTGCTTCGTTGCCCATGAGCAGTTGACACTAAGAACTTATCAATATTTGAAATTATCTTGTTTGTTTATTGGTCTTGTTTACTGCCTCCATTTCCTGACTTGAATGCAAGCTCCACGATTCTAGGGACTCTGTCTGCTGTGTCTACTGCTACACCTGCAGTACCCAGACGGGTACCTGGCGTATATTAGGTCTTCAGTGGAAATATGAACACTGAATACAGGGCATACGTACCTGGTAAACTCTACTTCATCTGGGCTCTTCCCAGCAGGCAGATCTGTGTGCACCATGCTTCTCACAAGGATAGGAATAAGATTCAGGCTGTTAATGCCAGTTCTCTGGTCTGCTTCATTTTCCTGATATGATCAATATTATACAGTAAATATACTCCACCTGCCTAGTTTTTTCATCCACTGCATCTTATAAGACAACTTCCAACGACATTCTTTATAACATACAGTGGTCTACACTTAGAGTTTCCATTGCCTTGTCTGCTACTGATGACTGATTGGCTGGGACATTCCTCAGTTGCTTATTAATTGTTGTTTCTTTTATTAAATAACCCATCTCTCTAGGTCTTTCCTCTCCCATGTCCAGGGAATCTTACACTTGACCCAATTCACTTGTTACAACAAATGCTAAACTCTTAAGACAGAAGTCGGAAAATTATTGACAATGGGTCAAATCCAGCAAGTGGCCTGCTTTTCTATAGTTCTGGAGCTAAGAGTGGATTTTACATTTTCTAAAGGGTTGTTTAAATAAAAGGAATACGGGATAGAGACAGTATTTGGCTAATAAAGCCTAAAATATTTACATTCTGTCTGGCCCTTTGGAGGAAGAGATTGCTGAACCCTGCTCTAAAGATATCCAGCCAGCCGGAATGCTAGCACCCACAGATCTACTTGCTATCAGCCAAAAGGCTGCACCAATATGGCTAGCTAGCCTTCAAAGAAGGCTATTTACCTAACTATTAGAGAAATTAGCTCTTCTGTCTTTGGCTTCTGTACCAGGAATTTAATCTTTTCAAAGTGACTTCCTTGTATAAATCTGAGGACAAAGTTTCAGTTGCCACTTCAAATAGTAAGCCAACCCTACTATTTATTCTATCTGTTCTTCTAATTATAGCAGAGCTTGAGGCCTCCTTTGGACTTGGTAGTACAGTGTTTGTCACTTTTGCTCTCTGTCCCTAGGTGCTGGTGGCAATTATTTGCAGCAGTTTACTATCCATAGTATAGAAGGTCATTAATAAAATAGACAGTGCTAAGTTTCTAAATTTATGCTGGCAAATAAAAGAAGGGTGGGCCAAGGTGGGAAGTCAAGGGGATTATAAAAGTGAGAAAGACAAATTGCCAGGATTCATCCATCAGGAATATAAAACTGTGTAGACCTCCACTAAGTTTTCTGTTGTTTTGATGAAAATGCCTGAAAAAAAAGAGTTGACTGCATTTGGAAGGCATAGAATTGTCCTTTTGGCTGCAAAGAGCAGTTACCTTCATATATTGTTTACCAAGCATTATTCTAGGTACTAAGATGAAACAGTGGACAGAATAATGTTCACACCTTGACACATCGTTTTAGTGTGGGAGGCTGGCACATGTTAGGTGATGGTAAGTGTTATGGTGGTAAATAAAATAGAGTAAGGGAGATAGGAAGAGTCAAAGAGGGAATGTTGCTATTTTACGTGGAGAGTTTAAGGAAAGCCTGGCTGATGAGATGACAGTAGAGTAGAGAGAGGAAGGAAGTGTGAGCATTGATATTGGGACAGGAGCATTTTATGCAGAAGGAACTGCAAAAAGCCAATATCAAGGTGGAAGCATGGTCTGTTCAAAGAATAGCAAGGAAGTTAATGCAACCAAGTAGTTAATGCAACCAAGTGGAGAAGGTGAGGTCAGAGAAGTGGCAGGGAACCAGATGTAGAGGATGTTATTGACTTTATTCTGAATGAGGCAGGAAGTGATTGCAGGCTTTCAGCATAGGATTAAAATACTATGATTTAGACTTTAAAAGGATAGTTGGGACTTTTCTCTATGGAGAATAAATTTGAAGGTGGGGAGTTGGGAGAGCAATAGCCAGGACATGGAAGCAGCCTAAGTGTCCATCGACAGATGAATGGATAAAGAAGATGTGGCTCATATATACAATGGAATATTACTCAGCCATAAAAAGAAACAAAATTGAGTTATTTGTAGTGAGGTGGATGGACCTAGAGTCTGTCATACAGAGTGAAGTAAGTGAGAAAGAGAAAAACAAATATCATGGTAACACATATATATGGAATCTAGAAAAAAATGGTTCTGAAGAACCTAGGAGCAGGACAGGAATAAAGACACAGACGTAGAGAATGGACTTGAGGACATGGGGAGGGGGAAGGGGAAGCTGGGACGAAGTGAGAGAGTGGCATGGACATATATACACTACCAAATGTAAAATAGATAGCTAGTGGGAAGCCAGCCGCATAGCACAGGGAGATCAGCTCGGTGCTTTGTCACTACCTAAAGGGGTGGGATAGGGAGGGTGGGAGGCGCAAGAGGGAGGGGATATGGGGATATATGTATATGTGTAGCTGATTCACTTTGTTATACAGCAGAAACTAACATAACATTGTAAAGCTATCATATTCCAGTAAAGATGTTAAAAATTAAAAAAAATAAAAATCTTCAGTGGCTGTAACAGTAAGCTTTCGATGCCCAAGTGTCTGGGTTACTTTCTAGTTGTATCTGTTGAACTTCGCTGCACTCCCTTTATTGGCATCAGGCTTACCTAGGCCAGCTTCAGTTGGGATAATTGGAATAAATTAACTCTACTACATGCTGCCTCCTACACTCCAGCAGGCTGTAGACCAGGCCTGGTGCTGACAGCAATGCAAGGGAGAGGGTAAGCTTACTCTTTCAAGCACTTTTCCAGCTTCTACTTAGTCACGTTTGCTACATGTTACTGACCCAACCAAGCCCCATGGCCAATCCCAGAACACTGCAAAACTAGATTAAAAAGATCATGGATGCATGATGCAGGGAAGAATTGAGGCCAGTTTTTGCAATCTATAGCAAAAGAATAAAGATGTTAAATACATGACAGTGCAACTTGGTACTCTGCTTATTGCTTGCTTTCTTTTTCTTTTTCCAAAACATAAACAAAGACAATTGGAATTGTGGCACCAATTAATTAACTCTTGACTTGGATTTTTATGTTCAGTTGGAGGTTTTATATCATTTTTTATTAATTAACTTTATTTACTGAGTTCAACCTCTTTGCAAACATCTGTATAAAGCATTGTCTTTTGTGCATGGCAGCTACTTAATAAATGTTGGTTTAAGTAGCAGTCTTGGTCAGATTCTTTGTCTACGTAGCACCATTCCTTATTTGTCTCCATTATCCTATATCCAAGAGACGTCTTAGGTGAAGCAAGCATTAGTCTGCTTCTCCAGTCCCTGATGTTTCCTTGCATGGGAAAGGATCACTCATTGGCTAATATTCTTGCCCTCTCTAATCATATTTTGACTCCAGTTTAGGGGGAATTGATTTTTCTAACTAGTAAGCATGGGAGAAGAAACTGGGTACTTACAATCCCATCCCTCTATTTCTCTTTCTTGTAAGAGAACAGACTCACATCAAAAATATTTTCACTCTACTCTGTTCCTCTAGGAAGTCTGTCCCTATGGGAAGAATTCTGGGTAACTTGTGGTTGAATTTAAGAAGCCCTCTTGCCTTCAGATATAAGCCAAGTCCTGTAATTCTCACTGAATCAGTAAAGGAGTTATTTTGGTTTCTATCTGTCTGATTCTGGTTCAGAACTTATGTGTGGAAAAAACATGCTATTTATGACTCTTTTCCTTAAAAACACCTCCAACAAGTCATATTTTATTATTCTACAATGACAGGTTGTATTTGTGATTAGAGGGTTGGTAGTCATGTGCATTTGATGTAATCCAAAGGAAAATATGTTGCCCAAACTACATAATCTGTGGCCCCATCAAACATTTTTTCCAGGATGGCAATGAATGCACAATACCAAACATTAGACTGAAAGTGAAAAATATAATTAATTATCTGATCTATAAAATGTTTAATATCCAGAACTTGAAAATATTAAAATGAGTGCCTTTCATGTGTTTCTTACAATGTCAGATTATTTCACAGAGTTTAATTCAAAATCACTTTCAGACTGAAAATTTCAGTAACCTCCATTTCCAATAACATGTTTCTTTTTATTTCCCAAATGATATACTAACTATAGTTTTTATAATGTATTTTTCTACAAGTATTTTCCCGAACAAGTTGTATAATATTAAAAAAGTCAAAGATGGCTTGCTAATCTTGCAAATAAAGATGCTGGATATAAAAATTTAAAGTGACATCAGTCCTGCCTCATCCTTGAAAATAAAGAATTTCTGTGATTTGATATGATTTACACTTGTTTGCTAAAAACTTATATTAAAGCTTATTTGTAACCATCAAAAAATATTTCCTGGTATGTACTATAAGGGTTTGTTTAAGGATAATTAAATTATAATAATTGGGTTCAAGGATTACTTATTTGGCTCCATGCAGAATGATGAGTACTATCAAACTGAATTAAACATCATGAATTGTGCTGTACTTTTTCATGACCTACGGTACTTTCCAGTGGTAAGCAAGGGTATAAGAAAGATAACATCTATCATATGTTATGCTTCACAAACTCTCCATAGAAATACAGAGTTCATTTTCTTTTCTGGTCAAAATTGTTTGGATAGGGTTTGCTACTGATTTGAAATTTAAATAAAATTCTTCTCATGAATGGGAGGATTTTGTTTGTCAAGCATGTATTGTCTTTTTTGCTGATATAACCTCTGTTTTCAAGTGAATGACTTATTCCTCTTCAAAAGCTGATGGATTTTGTGAGGGGGAAAATAGCTACTATAGCTTTGAGAGACAACTATTTACCTTAAGTGCTTATTTCAATATTTTCTGATGCAAAGCTAAAATGCATCAAAAACAATTTTCCTGGTTTTATTTGTATCAGGTTTACCATTTTAGAAATGTACTAGGTATAGCAATTTGATGAAAGAGTTGTGGCTTTTCACAAAATCCTAAACTTGGCTTTTGATTTCAACATACTGAAATATGGAAGAGTGTGAGATAAAAAGTAATGTCGTTTGCCTACATGATATTTCATAGTGGGTTCTATAGTTGTACTACACAGCTGAGCAGCAAAACAAATATATACAGTACTTATATTGCATTCTTTTCATATTACCTCTTTTATAGTATGAAAGTGACTGGTGTCTTTGATTAACCCACTTTCGGCTAAAAGGAGTTACAGCTTGTTTCACTCTATCTAAAAATGGTTTTAAATACCAACTTCAATCCAATATGTAAATAGCTATTACCTAGGTACTAGGGATAGCCTTCATTGTCATCAAAATTAAACCTTCATGTAGCAGAACGAAACAGACTTGTTCATCTTGTAAAGTAACACTCTTTCACGCTACGTAAGGATCCTAGAGGCTAACAAAAATTGCTGTGGATTTAAAGTCAAAATTTTTTTTGTTCATAGAAAATTATATTTATAGACCAAAGATTTAACATTTTAATCAGTGTTGTTAAGGTTGTTTTTATTTCAATTCACAGTTGCTATTGTGCTCAGATTATTTTATAGCTCATATAATTCAAAAGATAAGCATAAATTTTAAAAGCTTAAAAAGTTTACCATTGGGCTTCCCTGGTGGCGCAGTGGGGGGACGCGGGTTTGTGCTCCGGTCCGGGAGGATCCCACATGCCGCGGAGCGGCTGGGCCCTTGAGCCATGGCCGCTGGGCCTGCATGTCCGGAGCTTGTGCTCCGCAATGGAAGAGGCCACAACAGTGAGAGACCTGCGTACCGCAAAAAAAAAAAAAAAAAAAAAAAGTTTACCATTAAAAAATTCTACAACTGTTTATGTACGATAGGTAAAACTGTAAAACAAAAATCACTTTTTAAAAAACAAATTATTGTTCTTTTATTTAATCACTGAACACATATTAAGTACCAACTTGTATGCTGGCTACAACACTCAGTTTATGAGATACAAAATAAAATGTATGAGTGCGTTTAACCTTTTTACTTATATTAGGATACAGGTGTGGGTATTGTTATAATATCAGTTTTATAGATGAACACACTGAAGTTTAGCAGTGTTAATCAGTTTCCAGACAGTACAACTGAAACGTGGCAGAGAATGAATCTGGACTCATGTTTTTTTTTTTTGTTTTTTTGCGGTACGTGGGCCTCTCACTGCTGTGGCCTCTCCCGTTGCGGAGCACAGGCTCCTGACGCGCAGGCTCAGCGGCCATGGCTCAGGGGTCCAGCCGCTCCGCGGCATGTGGGATCTTCCCGGACCGGGGCACGAACCCGTGTCCCCTGCATCGGCAGGCGGACTCTCAACCACTGCGCCACCAGGGAAGCCCCTGGACTCATGTTTTTGAGATTATATCATAAACACGTTTTTTACTGTATGCTTTATTTGTTCATTTTCCCACCAAACTAATCTCCTTGAATTTTAAGATTGTGCTTCTGCATTTTCCTCCTCTTGCAGATGCTTCACATGACACATTATCTGACACTCACTAAATGTGTTAGAATAAATACTTGAGCAGTCTCAGTTGAAAAGTCCTTTTATCAGTGGGCCTTCCCTGATCATCCTACTTTAAATGATTCCTCCACCCTACCCTACCCCAGTTTTCCCTAAATTTAAACCCTGCTTATTTTTCTCATTCCACTTATGACTATTCAACATGTATACTATACTGGTTTATTATTGTCTTTCTTCTGTCACTAGAAACTGAGCTCTATGAAATAAAGTAGTTTTGTCTATTTTATTCACTGCTGTCTCTGCTGAAGCAAAATAGTGCCTGGAACATAGTAGACATTTAAAAAATATTTGTTGGGGCTTCCCTGGTGGCACAGTGGTTGAGAGTCTGCCTGCCGATGCAGGGGACACAGGTTCGTGCCCTGGTCCAGGAAGATTCCACGTGCCGCGGAGCGGCTGGGCCCGTGAGCCATGGCCGCTGAGCCTGTGCATCCAGAGCCTGTGCTCCACAACGGGACAGGCCACAGCAGTGAGAGGCCCACGTACCGCAAAAAAAAAAAAAAAAAAAAATTGTTGAATGAAGTAATTAATGAGCAATCTGTTATTGGAGTTTAGTATAGATATCACCAAGAAAAACAGCTTGGAAGCCAATGCAAAAGTCCAGGTGCTTAGTTCCACAAGTCAAATAGTGGCAATGAAAGGAGGAGAGTAAATAATCTAGGAGACGTTTAATTGGATAGAGAAAGTTTAATTGGTCTTGCTTATCAATTAGGTAAATATCAGACAACTCTTTTAAATGTGCAAAGACTTATTCCATAACTTCAAATGGATTCATGGGATCTTAGAGTCAGAAAAGCTTAGATTCCAAAGTCATCTCATTTATCCCCTCAGCGTACAAAAGGACACTGAGGGTCTGGTCAGTTAAGTAATATACGGAAGGTATACCAGTCCCAAAATTCTCCCCATATGACATTGTTCTGAGATAGACAGCAGCAACTAAATTTATAATACATTGTAATTTTTAAAGGTACAATTTAGTGGGAAGATTTGGTTAATTTTGGTGCACACCAAAATCAGTTGAGGGGCTTCCCTTGTGGTGCAGTGGTTAAGAATCCATCTGCCAATGCAGGGGACACCGGTTTGAGCCCTGGTCCAGGATGATCCCACATGCCGTGGAGCAACTAAGCCTGTGTACCACAACTACTGAAGCCTGCGCGCCTAGAGCCCGTGCTCTACAAGAGAAGCCACTGCGATGAGAAGCTCATGCACTGCAATGAAGTGTAGCCCCCACTCACTGCAACTAGAGAAAGCCCACGTGCAGCAACGAAGACCCAACACACACAAAAATAAAATAAATAAATGATTATTGAAAAAAAACTTAAAAAAAATCAATTGTGAAGTAATGACTCCTAGTTAAGCCTTATATGATACTAGCCATTCAACAACTCCTCTCTAATTCAAATGTCAATACAACAGGTGGAATATAGAACTTTAGAATAGCAAAGTCTAACCCTGAACAACATTCTTATTAGGTAGTGAAAAAGTAAAATTACAAACTATAAAATGAAAAGAAATTTCATATCAAGGGTTTGATGAGATCATGTCTTTTGTACTTATATCTACTAAATGTTAAAGATTGATCTTTAGAGCCAACTGAGTATAAAGGCTTTTCTATTACTTAAAAATGTTACGAGAAAAAGTCTCATTTAGCATGATTGTAAATGAAATTAAAAAGGTCATTTAAGTGTACAAATTTAAAACATAGTATGGTAGAAACTCTAGCATTTTATTTTTTTAATTTATTTTTTATACAGCAGGTTATTAGTTATCTGTTTTATACACATTAGTGAATATATGTCAATCCCAATCTCCCAATTCATCACACCACCCACCCCCCGCAGCCGCTTTCCCCACCTGGTGACCTGGTTTGTTCTCTACATCTGTATTTCTGCCTTGCAAACTGGTTCATCTGTACCATTTTTCTAGATTCCACATATATGTGTTAATATACGATATTTGTTCTTCTCTTTCTGACTGACTTCACTCTGTATGACAGTCTCTAGATCCATCCACGTCTCTACAAATGACCCAATTTTGTTCCTTTTCATGGCTGAGTAATATTCCATTGTATATATGTACCACATCTTCTTTATCCATTTGTCTGTCGATGGGCATTTAGGTTGCTTCCATGACCTGGCTATTGTAAATAGTAATACAATGAACATTGGGGTGCGTGTGTCTTTTTGAATCATGGTTTTCTCTGAGCATATGCCCAGTAGTGGGATTGCTGGGTCATATGGTAATTCTATTTTTACTTTTTAAGGAAGCTCCATAGTTCTGCATAGCGGCTGTATAAATTTACATTCCCACCAACAGGGTGTAAGGGAGCTCTTTTCTCCACATCCTCGCCAACATTTGTTATTTGTGGTCTTTTTGATGATAGCCATTCTGAGAGGTGGGAGGTGATAGCTCATTGTGGTTTTGATTTGCATTTCTTTGATTATTAGTGATGTTGGACATCTTTTCATGTGCCTGGTGGCCATCTGCATGTCTTCTTTGTTTTTAATAGCTTTATTTCACATACCATACAATTCATCCATTTAAAGTGTACAATTTAATGGGTTTCATTATATTCACAGAATTTTACAACCAGCACCACAGTCAATTTTAGAACATTTTCATCAACCCCAATGGAAACCTATTAGCAGTCAGTCCCATTAAGTATGATGTTAGCTCTGGGGTTTTCATAGATCCCTTTATCAGACTAATAGAGTTTCCTTTCTATTTCTAATTTGTTGAGTGATTTTTATCATGACAGGGTGTGAGATTTTGTCAAATACATATCCTGTGTCTTTTGAAGTTATCATGTGTTTCTTGCACTTTTTTCTATTAATATGGCATATTATGCTGATTTATTTTGAGATGTTAAACCAACCTTGCATTCCTGGCATAAATCTCACTTGGTAATGGTGTATAATTCTTTTTTACATGTTTCTGGATTTGATGTTCCAGTATTATCTTGAAGATTTTTTCTGTCTGTATTCATAAAGGCTATTGGTCTGTAGTTTTTAAAAAATTTGTTTTGTTTTGCTTTTCTTGTAATATCTTGTTTTGATTTCATGGAAATACTAGCCCCATAGAATGAGTAGGAAAGCATGCCATTCTTATTGTTTTTGAAAAAGTTTGTGAAGAATTGGTCATAGCTTTTTAAATTTTTGGTAAAATTAACCAGTGATAATATCTGGGTTTTGGATTTCTTTGAAGTTGAAAGGTTTTTAATTATTAATTAATTCTCTTTACTTGATATAGGTCTAGTCATATTTTCTATTTCTTATTGAGTTAATTTGATATTTTATGTCCCTTTAGGAATAAATCCATTTTATCTGTGTTATCTGATTTGTTAGCATACAACTATTCATAGTATTCCTCATAATATTTTTTATTTTTGTAAAGTTAGTTGTGATGTCACCTCTTTCATTCCTGATTTTCTTAATATGGATTTTTTTTTTGTCAGTATAGTTAGGGTGAGTCATTTTTGTTGATCTTTCTGATAACCCAATTTTTGTTTTTGTCGATTTATCACTATTGTTTTTCTATTCTCCATTTTATTCATTTCCAGCGTAATTTTTATTTCCTGTGCTTGTGGCCTGTGCTTTTATTTGTTTATTTTAGTCTATTTATCTTAGTTGCTCTGTTTTTATAGGAGGGTATGGAGGGATTTAAAAATGACTTTGGAGCCACTTCCATTTTAGGACCAATAGAAGACATTTTAAAGCGACAAGGGAGAAAAGCTTGTTTATACGTTTTTTAACAGCACTTTCAGTAATGCATACTTTATCATGAGCTTTCTTGAGTAAAGAACTGCAGTGTTATTGATCCATCATTAAAAATATACAATTTCTTAGATGTTACTTTTAAGTCACTGACTATATTGTGAAAGTCATTTTGATCAGTTAAAAATTATTTAATTTCCAAGTTTTGTAGACCTGAGTTTGTTAATAATTAAACCAGGTTCTGCACATATGTATTTATACATATGTGTTTATATGTATATATATGCATATAGATATCCATATCTATATATTGTATATTAACATATATATTTGTATGAAAATATTATATATTCATATATATATTTACATGTATATACTTTATATTTATATATTATATATATTTGTGTATATATGTTTACATATGTAAATAATTTGCATTATTATATGACTGCTATCCTTTTAAAAGACTGAGCTCTGGGAACTTTGACTTCTTAGAATGTCACATGAGGAAACAATGAACTCTGAAATGTGTCATTAATAATAATAATAAATTTTAAAACTAAAAAATACAGGATATATGCTTCATAAACATTGTCTCACAGAGCTCTTACTACTCTGAAAATTGGTGTTAACATGTCCATATTAAGGAAACTGAGGCTCAGAGAGGTGAAGATCTTGTTCATAGCCTCACAAGAAATAATTGGCAGAGCAAAGATTCAAACAATGTTTAGAGGATTTCAGAGCTCTGCTCTGCTCCTTTTTAAATATAGCTCTGCAGTTTCAATGCAGAATTAGAGGTGAAGTACTTTTAAGTATGTTTATCATCCCTTTGAAGAGTAAACACACCATATTTAATGGGAATAGATTGAGTAACATATGAGGTGAGCTAACTAGACTCATTCTGTCTGTATAGAGAAATCTAGGCATCTATATGGTAAAAATAGGGCAAAAAAATATGGTAAAAATAGAGAACTGACCTTGCATCAAGATGTATTTCTGTAGTTTTAAAGGTCTGGCACACTTATATCTCTTTCTCATTTCTAAGATGTGATTCTTTGGGCAGAGGTTGCCAGGTTATGCCATGTCAAAATGGCTACAGGGCCTTTCAAAGAACAAGTCATTGATGTGATTTGCAAAGCCTTAGAATAGGCATAAAGCTCCCACAAACAATCATGAGCAGAAATAGAAAGAACCTAGTGATGGCTGACTTCTCCATTCTTGATATGATTGATTATGGAAAGTCACAAACAATACAGTAGTGATCACTAAATGGAATAGCCTCAAGGAGAGAGGTCCTTTGTCCAAGAAGATTAGTCTAAGAAGAGGGTACAGCACTGAAAACATGAATTATGGTTTGGATTAGGAAGTGATAAATGAGATCCTTCTGTTGATATTCAGTGGAACCCAGGGGCTATTTGAGATGGTTAGGAAATGTAACTGCATTAGGAGATAGACAGCTGCATGGTAAGAAGGGTCTTCAAAATACTTTAATTGACATAACCTATATCTCCTTAGGAGTAACACATTAGCTAAATTTTTTAAAGTCCTGGGGTTACCTGCATATCACAATTTTGTTGTTTCAGTCTCTCTCCAGTCCACCCCCCTCAGTGGTCAATTGCATATTGACCATTTCTGAAGAAGAAAAGAAATATTAATATTCCCAAAACTGGCTATGTGAAAGATTAAGTCACATCCTTTTTTTGTTGTTATTGTAATGTAATGGTTGTAGAATTTTGCCAAGATTGGAGAGAGGGAGAAAGGGGAAGAGAGAGGGAGAGAGGGAGAGGGAGAGAGAGAGAAAGAGGGGGAGAATAAAAACCTATAAGCTCCACTTACTACAAAGATATCCCATTAAATGGAATGATGACTAATTTTGATTTCAGCTTATGAAGTTTGTTGAGTATTTGAATTACTGTCATGTCTCTCCCTTTTCCATACTTCCTGCCACCACACTACTGCCCATGATCCTCACACCCAAGGGCATGGGGGTTTTGTTCCTGGATTTTTGTTTCTTCCTATGCTGCAGGAGGTTTGCCTGTCTGCCCCACTTAGTAGACACTGAGGGACTCTAGTACAAATTAGGAACAAGGCAGCTCTATTTTCACCTTTCTGAGATTCAAATTACAATTGTTGAATAAATTTATTTTCCTTGTTCAGAACTCCCTTTTGACTTCTGAGTGTGATGAAAGCTGTCAGTTGATCTTAGGCTAAACTGTTTCTCCCATCACCCCCTTTCCTTCTCTCTTCTTCGCACTGCTTCCTGCAGTCCAGCGCCTTCAACCATACAGGTAACTCTCCTGAAATTTCCTGCTGAATTTTCTGAATTTGCTTCAGCTATTAATTGAAGCATTAGGAACTTAAAAAACAAACAAATAAACAAACAATGTATTTTCCTTTCTTATTTTTATTCTTATATAGCACAAGGTAGGATGCCTTCCTCTTTTTATCTGGGGTAGACCAAATTAAAATAAGATGAAGAGCTAACTGCTTAGATGTGGTTGTAGAATTACAGAAAAGAAAAATCTAACTATGCCAATCACTGTGTCATGCACTTTTCTACATGCTTAAAGAAGACTTTTAGCTTTGTGGGCTAGCTGTCACATTAGGATAAGCAAGAAGACAGGAAACTAGATCAGGTGTTATTGAACTGTCTGTTAATTTCTATTCTTCATGGATTGATGGAGGAGCAATTATGGTACAAGATGATGAGTAAACATAATAACAGTTTGTTAACTCAAGAAACCTAAAATTAACTGCAGTATAGACATGTTCTGAATAGTCTCATAATTCAATCAGCAAGATGAAATTTTAACAATAAAATTCAAGTTTTCAGAGCAGATAATTTTCCTTCCTACCACTAGGTACACTCATACTAACTGAAGATGATGTTGTAGAAAGGATTCATTTTTCACTTATTCTTTCCTTTCTCATGAGCTTGGATTTAAGAGAAGTAGACAGTGTGTATGTGGGAGGGAGGCTTTGGACTAATGTTTAATTTTTCTGTCCTTCAGTTACACCAGTGTTAAAATAATCTCACTAATCACCAAGGTTAGTGAGAACATGAATTAGATAATGCCTGTCAAGTTCCTGTAGCTCCTTAGAGAAAGGTATTGTCATTTGATTCAGGCTCACTTGTAAATGGCTAGAGATGTAAAGATAAAGAATTTACTTGCCTTCTTTTAATTTGTATTATAAAATTTCAAGTATATAGGTATTTTGTGTTCCCACTATACATAGGACTCTGAACTCAGGTTCAAACCTAAGACAAAGCATTTATTATACAACATAGGCAGGTGTTTCACAATGAATGAGTGACTATAAAATAAAATTATTCACATTTTTAATGTGTTACATGATTAAAAGAATAAAGGCATTTATTTGGTTAAAATAGAGAAGGTATTCCAGTATTAATCTTTTTACTATAGCCTGCCATTTTGTCTCTACAGTCTCTTTTCTTAAATGTTTCACATTCAAAGTTTTAAAACCCAATTTAATTGGAAAAAAAATTTCACCACAGTTTTCTCAAGCAAATGGTTTTCCTTTAAGTTGTAGTTCTTACCCTTTATTGGGTCACTGATCCTCTTTGGTATCTGTTGAAAGTGGTGACTCCTCTGCTTAGGTAAAAGTGCTGTGTCAACCAAAGTCTTCACTGTGAACCACTGGGACCAATTCTGGTTAGCTAAGGTAGAGACACGACTTACTAAAAGATTGTAAGTAGCTTACAGAATCTTTGAGTGGGTCAGAGAATTAGGCTTGGTGGCTATGTAGTTCAGAACAGTGCCCCAAACACACCACTGTATGTCATTGCCCACCCAGGGCTTGTATCACCAACACTGCAAGCTACTGCTGAAAATTTGACTTTTGCTGCTTTTGGAAACTAGATTGGGTTGATGCTACCTTTGATAGCGAGAGAAGGATGAAAAAGCATACTCTTTTGTTTGTTCATTGATTTAGCCAGTATCATGTAAGATTTACCATGCTGTTAGGCACTAGGGAAATCATAGGGAATAAGAAAAGGAGATAGTCTGTGGATTTGAAAAAGTTTCTTAGAAGCCTCAAAATAATCGTGGCTGATTCAACAGGATTTTGTAAGAATTTTCTCTGAAAGTATTTGACGTTGTTGCTGAAAGCTGTAGGGGTGCTTTGGGAAAATGAACTAGGGGAGAGTCAATAAAAAAGCAGTGCCATTACTCATAAGACTATAATATAAAATGGAAAATTCCAAGAAAATGTAAGAAGCCCGTAGAGTGGTGGTATGAAAATATTGTCCACAATGGAATAAGCAGTGACTTAACCAATAAAAATTATAATGAGACGAAATTTGAAATAAGCATATATATGTACGTTTAATCTGAAGAACCAAGTAATTAATTTGCAACATTATATTATTTTGCAACAAAATACCACAGACTGGATGGCTTAAACAACAGAAATTTATTTATCATAATTTTGGAGGTTAAATATCCTAGATCAAGGTCCAGGAGGGTTTGGTGTCTGGCGAGAGCTCTCTTCCTGGGTTGCAGACAGGTACAGACAGGTACTGTCTCACTGGGTCCTAACATTGAGGCAGGAGATAGAGGGGCTTCAGACCAGACACTTAAAACTAGCCTCAGGTTTGTATTTCCTGAGACAGGAGATAGGTGGGTTCCAGATTAGGCATTTACAATCAGCCTCCTGTTTGCCCTCTGAAATGGAAGTAACAACAGAAACAGGGTAAATAGCCAGGCTTTGTCTCCTGTGGACACCTTAAGATAACAGTCAAGGCAAGAACAAAGAGAGGCAAAACCTTGTTTGAGTAAAGGATCAAGAGAACACCACTCCCCCTGCCCTTCCTTGGGGCAAGGGAGACATTACACATGCGCAGAAAGGCTCCTTGGGGGTCAAAAGTTAGGGGACAGCACCAGGCCATAATGAATCTTGCTTCTCCCAGATGCCTTTGCATCGAGATCCACCTTGGCCGAGAGATGAGTGCACACCTAGCGGGAGGGTCCTGAAACAAATTAGCCACGGGGGACAAAACAAGTCAATTGGCCAGAAGGAAGACAAAGTCCCAGAAGAACTGCCCTGTATTAATGGTAGACACTTTTCATATAAAGCACATAGTAGACTTTTAGCATTCTATAATTCATACTAACTTAAGTGAGATTGAAAATTTTCTTTGGGGAACCACTCCTACTCATGGGGACATAATGAGTAAGATTTAATAAAATATGACTTTATTTTATTTTATTTACTGTCCCAGGGGTTTCTTGAGAACTCTAAACCACAAGAACTTGCCTGTAGTTGGGATGTCATTGTATAAGATTGGAACTCAAAACCCAATAGTTGTTGAACACCAGAAGGGCTACAGCAGAACAATAATTGCTCTGAGACCTATAATTCCACACCATTGTTTAATCTAGCTAGACTGGAGATTTAAAAAGCCTTTGATGTCATCTCTCAAGGTATTTTCAAATTTCACATTTCAAATCTGCATGAATAAAGCAAAAAGGCATAATGCAGTATTAAAAATAAAAGCAACCAAGCAAATATGCAAACACAAAACCATGCCATACTCATCAGAGACTGCAAACTAGAGCATTGTTTATAATGATCATGTCAGTCTTAGAATACAAATTTGTCTTCCTCTAAGATAGTATTTGTATAGTTTAAATTATAATGAATCTCGTAGTATTTCTTCCCTCTTTGCACCTACTTTGGAGTGTACAATCTGAAGTAAGTTTTCCTTTGCCTGATATGCTTGATAATATTTTAGGTACTATGTATTATTATTTTTTTTTTTGGTACGCGGGCCTCTCACTGTTGTGGCCTCTCCCATTGGGGAGCACAGGCTCCAGACACGCAGGCTTAGCGGCCATGGCTCAGAGGCCCAGCCACTCTGCGGCATGTGGGATCTTCCCAGACTGGGGCACGAACCCACGTCCCCTGCATCGGCAGGCGGACTCTCAACCACTGCGCCAGCAGGGAAGCCCGGTACTGTGTATTATTGAGATATCCCCAAAGGTTGATACATGCTTCTTGTTTGCCTGTGGCTAGGACCACAGGGATTTGTTAAGCTAATTGTATGTATTTCTTTCCTTGAGGTAACTAACGCTTACTTTGACCTATTTAGAGCAAAAGGCCCCATTGTCCAATTTGTTTTCATCAAAGGATTTATTTTATTTCATGAATGTATTTATTACGAAACACTGTTTGAGCTAGAGCAGGTTTTGCTTATGATGTGTTATGAGCATAGTTAAACTGGTGCACAAAGACGGACAGAAAAACCAAGCTTTCTGAGACCATGTATATGTATTCAATAATGTTAACTAAACAAAAATTTTCCACTAGGCTTTGGGAACAATGGATTTATAGTTTTATAAAATAACAAATATCATTAGTGCTAATTTTAAGTAGTATTGACTTGGATCTTTTAATTTTTAATGAAGGAAAATTCTGGAGTAATAACAATACATTTTATTCCTATTCTTTTCACCATAAATACTTTATCTTAAGGAATCCAAATTAATGGTTTATTTGGCTTTTCATTTAAACAGCTAAGTGATAATATTGTTATTACACAGTTACATTTATTAATTTTCAATGAAAAAAGGAACATTTTGCTGAAACATGTACCTACCAATATTCCTAATTACTCTGAGCAATAAGGAAAGACTTTTGGTTCTATTACTAAGGTACACAAATCAATTGGAAGATAATAAAGTTAAATACTAGTTGAATTTTAAATATATTTCATTTTTGTTAAAGTGTTATGGACATTATTTTTATTTATAATATTGGTTTAACTTACTAAAAACTATACCAATGTAGAATAATTTACATAGATACGAAGAAGTCTCAGTTTTGTTGCATTTCAGTAACTTAGAAAATTTTCTAAATATTCATCCTAGCAGTGTGATTAAAATTTTAGAATAAAACGTTAAAATTAATGTTTATGTTGTTTTTCTTTCATCATTCTAATGCCCATTTTTTGTTGAAGTATTTGATAGCCAGAATAATGGTCCCCCAAGGATGTCCACACCATAATATCAGGAATTTCTGAATATATTACATTACGTGGCAAAGGAAAATAAAAGTAACAGATGGAATTAAAGTTTCTAGTCAGCTGACCTTAAGATAGGAGGCTCTTCCTGCGTTATTTGATTGGGTCTAATGTAATCACACAGATTTTAAAATGTGAAGCGGGGAGCTAGAAGAGGAGGTCAGAGTGATTCAGTGTGAGAAAGGCTTGACCCATCCTCGCTGGCTTTGAAGGTAGAGGAATGGGCCACTAGCCATGGAATGTGAATGGCCTCTGGAAGCTGGAAAAAGTACGGAAACTTATTCTTCCTAGACCCTGAAGAAAGGAACACAGCTGTGCTGACACTCTTGTCAGCCAGGAGTCACTCCCAGTTCCTAGAGGTTGCCCTCAGGTCCTAACCTTTTGGCCCTCTCATAACACAGCTTAATTCTTCAGTTAGCAGGAGAATCTTTCCAGCCTGCTACAACAGTGTCTTGTATAATGTAATTTAATCATCAAAGCAATTATCCCTTCATAGTCATAAGCCCTGCCTACGCTCAAGAGGAATACATATACAGGGCGACTACACCAGGGGACAGGAACCTTGGGGGCACTCTCAGAATTCTGTCTAGGTCTCTCTCTTTCTTTCTATGCAGATGTATACACACACACACACACACACACACACACACACACTTGTTTATTTTATCAGTACAGACATATCACCTTCTTTTATGGATTTTTAAATGTTTTTTACTAGTTTAGTCATAATAATTCTGTTTTAATTATCAGATCCCATCTGATTCATGAAAACACCATAAAGAAGATAGAATTTCTCTGCATTCTTTCCCTCATGGCATTCAATTGCATACCCATAATCACAAAAACCACACAGTTATTGAGACTAACATTTCGATAATCTATTTTAATATTAATTTATTAAAGAATTTTCTTCATCTGTGAGAGTTATGTAAAAATTAATTAACAGCTCTATTTCTGGTGACAGAAGAAACTGTAACTGAAAAATCTTCACACGAATCCGCACTTTATATTCTCAATGTGTCAGGTGATTAATTAACTCCTAACACTCTTATGAGGGAGATTGGGTATTTTTATAAAGAGAAAAATTACAGCTAAGGTCTTAAATCAAGGCATCCGGATTGTCCAGGAATGCATGCCTCCAAATTGAAGACTTACAGGAATATAATGTTTAAAATTTCACTGATAGCAAATGATATAATAAAATATACTTATTTCTATAGTAAATTTCTAAAAGTATGTGATAATTTTGTGAGTTAAAAGAGGTTACAGAATATGTAAAGTACTGCGTGTGTAACATTTTTAAGTGCACTTAGAAAACATGAATGAGGAGCTATGAAGCATTAGTTCTGTGCATATATGATAGACTCCTCTCCCTTGAGCCTAACCCTGTTTCCTGACTCAGTTATGGTAACTACAGGCTAAAAATGACCTCTTTATCGCTGTGAATGATTTGTTTTTTGTTAATGCAACTTATAATTTTTTATATAATAGTAAAAAGTATATGTTTATAATGTTGAGATTTTACAGAAGAAACTGTAGTTTACATACACCTTAGCATTTTTGTAGAAGGATTGCAATAGTTCTTCAGTGTGAAACCATCCATCTTCTGAAAGAAACTTATGTAGTTAACTAAAAAGAAATAATTCATTATGATCTGCGGGCCCAGGCAACCATGCACTACAAATCCCATTTGGTTACAGGATAAAAAACATTGATTTTATAAAAATCAAAAAGAAAGAAAAGAAAAAAGTCACAAGTAATCCCATTACTATCTTCCCCAAATATTACTGCTAATAAGGGTAGATTTCCTTCTAGTCTCTCCTCTTTATTTCAGATGTAACTGCCATGTGGATCAAGCATGTCTTGTGGGATATAATCACAAAGCACATTTATTCTTGTCTCTTGCTATCTTTCTTCATCTAGTGTGTTGACTAATTTTTCTCCTAGTCCTAGTTCTTTTCCTGGATGGAATTTAGGGCAAGTCCCCAGGCTTATCAAGTCATTTTCAGTTAATGAAATCTTCTCCAAACAGTAATATTTTCAGTCCACTGTAATATTCAGCATTTTAAGCTCATTCAAAATACTAGATACTCCCCCTTTCCCAACTTGTGCCCGCTGTAGGGTAGGCAACTGCAGTGGGAGAGAAGGATGCTTTCCCCTCTTTCCCTGACTGATGTCTTTACCCCTTTTTCTTAGCTTTGTCAGTCACAGCGTTTGATCCCTACAGGGGAATGGGAGCGAGGAAGAAGAAAGGAAATGAGACACTCTTTTATCTGAATGATACTGTTCAGAGGTGGAATGTGCTCTTTATCAGGGAGATATTTAAAACTTTCCCTCTTGGAAAACTTTCTTGGGTACTTTGGAGACTGCTCTGCATGACCTCTGCCTAATGGGAGTTTTTACCTGAAATTCCCTTGCCCATGTAATGGGCTCGCCTCTCCCTCTTGCTTTCTTTTTCTCCCTGGTTCTCAGTGTTCCACTGCCACATAAACTTTCTCTCACTGTTGGGGTCTCCTTGTCCCTCTGGGTTGCAATGACTGCAAGCACAACAGGCTATCTCCCACTTGAGGGCCATATCTGGTCAGAACAATCTTGAGAATACAGGCAGATACCCTTGTAAAAGCACCCCTACTTCCCTCAGCAGATAAACTTGTCAGGGAATTACTCATCCTCAGATTTCTCAAACTCATTCTGATATCGGCCCACCGTGTACAGTAATCGCAGGTGACAAATATTAAGTCCCTTGATAGTTTCCTCATCGTCCACTTTCTCTAGTTGACAAGGGAGAATCCCATTCATTTTCCTTCCTTTGGTGTATGTACTCCACATACACCAGCACCCCAAAGACTCTAGCTAACTCTTCTAATCTTCTACTTCTCCTCTTGATGTGAATGAGAGGGTTGGAAACAAACTGTTTTGCACAACCTCCTTTTGCAACTTCTACATGATGGTCTCATGCTTCATTATGGAATCTGTTTTCTGGGTCCTCAGCAAAAACTAAAATATTTTTATTTTAACATTGTGTTATACTAGCTTTAAAAAATGAACACACACTTACCTATTTTAAATATGTAGTTTCCTTAACAATCTTGTGATTCAATTGTGTATCATGTTTTATTCAATTATTAAATTCTAAGCACTTTCTATCTTGCTGCCTTTTGTTTGAAAACATGATTTTAATGGTGGTGTAGTATTTAGTATTATAGACGTTTAACCATATTCCATTGTTGGGCATCTGTGTGAAATCAGATTTTTAGGTATTATATAGTACATGTAATGGGCATCTTTTAGCCAATTTTTTTGGTAAAAGGGTGTAACAATTTATATTATCACCAGTATTGTTTAAGCAGGTCCACTTTTTATAACCTTGACCACAATTTTTTCAATTTAATAGGTAAAATGGTATTTCACTGATTTGTTCATTTGCACTTACTTGATAAAGTGGAATGAAATGTTTTTGTGTGATTATTGCTCTTCACCTTATCTGATAGGCTCCATCTTTTAATAAGTGGGTTTATTTTTGTCACTTTTATATTTAGCAAATCAATTTATTTCTGTTTATAATCTTTTTTTCCTTTTCCTTTCTATTTGTCTTTCACTTTTTTTTTTTTTTTTGAGAAAGCTTTCTACATTCCCTCTGCTCTTTTCCTTGAATGGTGTAAAGCAGTCGGCAGTTGTTCTTGTAGAGGTTATCCTAAAATTTTTAATATAAAATCTTTACCAAAAAGTTTTTTTTAAAAAACAAGGCCTGTATTTAGCAGCAATGCTTTCTCACCTAACTTAGGATAATTTACATGCCCAGTGAACAGTCCCCTATCACACACTCCTAAAATTTTATGCCAAGGGTTATTTAAATATATCAGTGTTTTAACAAAAAATTTCATTTTACCGGATCCCACTAGTTTCAGATTTCTTCTTATTGAAGGGCATCTTTTGTAGTTTTTCATGAATGAGTGTGAATGTTGAGCACTTTAGGTTAGCACTGCCCAGTAGAAATACAGTGCAAACCACAAATGTGAGCCAGATATGTAATTTTAAATTTTCTAATAGTCACACTAAAGAAAGGAAAAATAAATAGCAAAATTCATATCAATTTTAATAACACTTTATTCAATGCAGCATATTCAAAATAATACCATTTCGACATATAATTAACAAAAATGTTAATGGAAAGTTTTACATTTTTGTACTATCTCTTTGAAATTCAGGGTGGATTTTACACATACAGCACTTCTCCATTAAGAGTAGATTTCAAGTTCTCATTAGCCACATATGACTAGTGGCTTGTGTATTGGACAGTGCAGTTTTAAGTCTTTAAAATTCTTTAATATTAAAAGCTCAAAGGCAAAAATTGTTTCATTTTTATTCCCCTATATTTATCCATTCTATTGTTCTTCCTCCCTCCCTGATGGTTCAGGTTTCCCTTTGTTATCATTTTCTTTCTGATCAAAGAACTTCCATTAGCCATTCACTTAGTCTGGTCTGCTGGCAATAAATTATCTTAGTTATCTTCACGTGAAAATGTCTTTTATCTCCCTTTCATTCCTGAGGTTTATAGAAATTTGTTGTGGGTTGAATTTCTTTCCTTTCAGCACTTGAAAAATGTTTTGCCAATTCCTTCTGACCTTCATGGTTTCAGATGAGAAGTTCACTGTTTTTTTGATTTGTTGTTCCCTTTAGGTAACGTGTCATATCGTGCTAGCTGTTTTCAAGATTTTTTCCTCTATCTTTAGTTTTCAGAAATCTTATTATATATATTTTGGTGTGGATTTCTATAAATTTATACTTTGTGGTATTTATTCATCTTCTTGAATATGAAGGTTTGTATCACTTGCCAAATTATGGAAAATTTTAGCCATTACTTCAAATATTTTTTGAGACTGACACTTTTTTTCCTTCTCTTTCTACGACTTTAGTACATAAGTTTTAGATCTTCTTTATCATCTGCATGTCCCTGAGGCTCTGTTCATTTTTTACTTTTAAATCTATTTTCTTTCTTTGTTCAGACTGGGTAATTTTTATTGATTGGTCATCAATTTATTGATTCTTCTGTCACTTTATTCTGCTATTGAGCATATACAATGAGATTTTAATTTTGATTCTGTGTTTTTCCATTCTGTAATTTCCATTTGATTCTAATTTTTTTTAAACTTCTTAATGAAATTTTCTACTTTTTCCCCTTGTTTCAAGAGTGTTGGTAATTGCTCATTGAAGTATTTGTAGATGGCTATATTGCTGTTGTTATCAGATGAGCCTGATAGCTGATTCACTTGCAGGTTGCTGTCTATTGTCTTCTTATTCCAGTTGTGATTTTCCTGTTTGTTGACATGACAAGCAATTTTCAAATATATCCTAGACATTTGGGGTATTATGTTATTAGACTCTGGATCCTGTTTAATCTTCTGTTTTATCAGATAGTCACCACATTTAGGTTTGGCATACAGGTCTGTTTAGTTTTCAGTCTTTGCAGTGCAGTCTGCTCTGCTTTGTCTGTGTGGTATCGGGGGTTAGTCTGAAAACCTCAGTGGTTTTCCAAATAGTAAACCAGCTCTCAAATATCCTGCTATGCTAAATCTGGTCAGTTTCTTATGTGGGCTACTCAGGAGTGTGCATAGAACTTCATGTATAGGTTTAATAAATCCCTTTCACTAGCTCCCTCCCCTAAAAGCCTGGTTGGGAGTGGAAGCAGGTTCCTCCTGCCTATGCAAGAAGGTGGTCTAAGTTCTCCATTTGGCCTTGGTGGACACTAGCATAATTAAGGTAGTGTAATACCACCCACTAAAGCTGGGCAGGTTTGAAAGTCCGGACTCCCCACTCAGCTACCACTGACACCAGCTCAGCAGAAGAGGCAGAGCACTGCCTACTACCACCTGATGGTGGTGGAAGCCCAGGCTCTCTACTTGGCCTCTGATGATGTCATGGGGGGAGAGGGAGAAGGTAGGAGAAAAGGGGGACATGGTGGTAGTGAAGTGGTAAAAGTATGTTTTTCTGTGTGTGGTTGGTTGAAGAAGTTTTCTCTTCTTCCAGGTGACTCTTTTTTTTGTTTGTTTCCTTGGCTAGAGAGAGCAGTCTTTCCTTGGGCCTTTTTTGTCTGTACCTATTGGCATTTCTGGGTTGCCATCTTCTCTAGACCCCTGTCTGGAATATATGAAAAGCAAAAAGATAACCCAGAAAACACACTACTGTGTTATTCCTCAAATCCCAAGATTTGTCTTCTTTTCTTCACCTTTTACACTCTTATGTTATTTGTCTTATTATGTTCAGTGTTTTACGTGTACTTAGCAGAAGTAATAGGGTGAAAGGATTCTATTCCATTTTATCTGGAACTGGAACTCCTATTGTTCAAATCAAATTTACATTCATTGATGTTAAAGTACCTCTCCATAACTAATTTTGAAACAACTCAAATATATTAATATTCACGAATGTTATTTCCATTTAGTGTACATATTTATTTTAAAAGTACTATACTCTAATAGCTGATCATGTTAAAGAATCCTAATTTACATAAAATATTATCCTTTAAGGTAAAACTTTGATTTATCAATTTTGTAACTGTTCTTCCCAGACAAGGAGTGATTTTCCTTTAGTTAGCCTTTCTTCCCAATAATATTTAAGTCAACACTAAAAATAAGATTCAAAACTTGAAAATAATTCATTACAATATTTAACCTTTCAAATGCTTTAACAATTTGAAAGAAATGACAAGGATTATTCAGGGTTTATGTTGTTAAGGGGCTCTAATTATGTTTAATCATGTTCTACTAGAGTTAATATTACTTGTTGAATGAACAGACTTGTGTATTGGAAGGGCTTATGCCAGTTCTGCAAACATTTTTGCACTGATATTTGCAAAGATATTTAAGATGTTTCAAGGGTATGTCCATGAAGCACTTACATGTTTTTATGATTTTTCTGTATCTTTAAAAATTGTACATAAAGTTATAAAAGGAGTAATATATTATCATATATTTAAGACAGACTAATACTTTATAATGCAGACTTTTGAAATGTATGTTGTACCTGAGCAGTTGCCTCTTGATAACGTACATATTTATAGTTTTTAAATTTTATAGTATTATTTAACATATGTGCTATTATGTTGCTGACAGAGCTTTTCCAGGTGCTCATGTAAATATAAGATAAATATCAAAATGTATTTAAGCAATTAAGTCTTTTTATAGTTGCATTAAGTATCAGAACTATTCTGTTTACATTTTGTTTGCCTACGTAATTTAGTTGAGAAAAATGTATACATTATGTATGTTGTGGATCATCTCAGAATTAGGATTTATGAGTTCATAAAGCATATTTTTGTTACTTGGGAATGTTTATTGGCTGTTGATTTTTAAACTTTATTACATGTCTGATATAATACAAATGCATATATTTTGAATTAATACATTGGTTAAAATGAGTAAAGTTAGTAAAATGAGTAAAAAAATTATAGGTGTGATGCTTTTCAGTACTTTACATATCCAGGGTTTATGACAGTTGTGCTAAAATAGGTGATGTAGAATTGTGGCTGGCAAGCTATGTTCTCAAGTTGGTTCCAAGAATGACTTACTGACAAGTTATCAAGCTGCTGCTTAGAGCTACATGAGAAGGACCCGTATAGGATCTCTCTCTTTTGACGATATTGTGAGATATTTCCTCAAAAGCATTATTAGTGGCTTAGAAATGGGTATTTTAAAATATAAGGAATTATGTTCTTAAGTAATTTGGCCTCCTTGAAGAAAAGAAAATATATATTCTCACATCTAAATGCTCTTCAGGGATCAAATCACAATGTGTAGCTATGTGCAGAGGCGGGAGTGATACAGTTCTACGTCCTTAGCAGTAATGAAGTGGGAGATATACAGTTAGGCCATAGTTAATGCACACAGTTGCAATATGGGAAGCCTTCTGCCTCAACTTGCACAGCACCAATACAAAAAGAAAAAGAGTCATAAAATCATGTCTGGGATAATAATTATAGCTCTTCACTGTCCAGTGATACCCAAATTGACATTTAGAGTCTATGACTGTGAACATTAAGTCACTGGTTTTGGGAGTATAAGGGAATGGTATCCTTTAGAACTAATGAGGAATGCCAGTTAATTTCACTCTGATTCATATTTAGCCACATCTCGTGATATTTCATGGGATATTTCAGTATCTAGACAGTAGGAAACTCCCTTTATTCTCAGCAACAGCTTTCATTTGTTTTTTTCCCTTATACATCCTGTGTTTGAAGATATTTTCTCTACCAAATCACCATATTAATTTGCAGTATTTATTTATTAAACAAATACTGTTGATTACCTACTATTAACCAGCACTATTTGAGGACCTGTGGAAATAGTTCTTTTGGAGGTAAAAATATTTCCTCATTTCACAGTAATCAAAGACATGAGCAAATTTCTAACAGCTTCTCATTATTAAATAAAAACCAAGGTTATTATTACTGGCTTGATATAACACTAGGCAAAAGCAAATTATCACGGTGATTTGCTTTACTTTTTTAGCTTATATATCTTATGTTTCTAAATTTAGAAAATAGCCCAACAGCCTTTCATTACTAACTCCTGTCTCCCAAGGGTACAGAGAATCCTTCTAGGGCAGTTGCCCTGTAGCTTGAAACTCTGCTGATTTTAAACACTAAGGGCATTAACAAAAGTTTATCTTGATCTATTTTCTACTCTATTTGGTTATTTATATAGTTGCTATATTTGGCTGAGCACTCTTAGGAATGAAATCGGACAAAGACAGTAAAACTCTAAAATTGCTCATGTTAATATCTCTCATAATTTGTCTTCCTATTTTTCATTGTATTCTGAATTTTTAAATACTATTCCTAAATACTAAACCAAGTTAATGTGCCTGATGCACAGTGAGGTCAGACAAACCTAAACATCAGAATTTGGAACAGAGAAAAGTTTATTGCAAGGGCCAAGCAAGGAGAATGGGCAGCTCATGCTTAAAAAGCCCAAACTCTCTGATGGGTTTCAGGGAAGGGTTTTTAAAAGCAAATTTGGGGGGAGGGCTACAGGGTATGTGACTTCCTTCTGATTGGTTGGTGGTGAGATAATGTGGTGGTGTTACAAAAGTCTCAATCATCAGCTTTCTGGTTCCAACTGGTCTGGGGTCTGCATGCTTATGCTCAGCCTGAAGTTACCATCCTCCACCTGAGTGGCAACCCCAACTCCTGTAGAACTCAAAGATATGTATCAGAGTGCTATGCACATCCCCCAAGGAAGAACCAGGACCCTGCCCCATTGCTACACTATTGTTTCTTGACTGTCTTTCCTTTGTTTCTGCATTCACTCACTTCCCTAATTAGTAACTGTTTGAATCTGCCCTTTGGAGCTCAGGGAAGGTCTAGGAGATGGAAACCTTTTTCTTACAAACAAGAAACGGGAGACATGGAAAGGCTTTTTTACCCAAGTGGGGTCCACAGGGTCCTGCTTGGTCTCACTATTCCTTACAATTTTTAATAAAATCCAGTCTACATAGAAACTGTATGCCTGATATTATTATTGTGTGAGATTCTCAAGGAACAAACTGTGTGTGTGTGTGTGTCTGTGTCTGTGTTTTAGGGGTATTTGACAAAACTCTATCGTTACTTTGGACATTTCCCCAATAAGCATGTTCTTTAAGTCTTATTGACTGAGATTTATGTCACTGTCATGCAAAATTGGTTATATAATTTTAAAATGTTATATATAATAAAAAAGTAGTGGCCTTCAAAATCATATAGCCTATTCTCTTTTTTCAAAAAATTTTCGAAATCTTTCATCTTTATTCCTGTTTTATCTATGCTTTTATTATATCCTTGCAGTTACTTCAGGAATATAATTTTGATGGATCACTTTTCCTTGTATTATCTTAGCAGCGTGTGGGAGACTGAACTTTGGAGGCCCCCAGTGACAATGTCCCTTGATAAGTCATACCTTTATAAGTCCCCTCCCATATCAACTTCAGACATGGCCATGTGACTGTTTTTGGCCAATGCAACACTAACACTGAACATTAATCTGTCCTCTTGGAATATTCTTCCTGGATTTCAGATACCATATATATGAGGAATGCCAAATAGCCATGTGGAGTGGTCCACGTGAAAGAAAACTGTGGTCCCTCGCTGACAATCTCAGCTGTCAACTGTGTGAATGAAGCCATTTAGACCTCTAATTTTGCCCAGGGGCCTACCTGATACACATTGTAAGGGAGGAAAAATTCTCCTCTATCAAATAAGTGACCAGAACAGAAAGTTTTTATATCTTTTAGATAAAGAAACAGTAAATTTGTGAAGAAATGGCAAGACAAAAGTGATTAGGCTGGGGAAGTAAATTGTGGAGAAGTGACTAGGCAGTGTATGGGGTGGGTACAAAACTAGTGGAAGACAAGTGTTATTTTAGTAAGTTTGTATAGATCTATTTCAGTGTCGACTCCCAGTCTCTGGTGATAGGGGATGTTCTCTTTCTCATGCAGGGAGTGTACCTTTCTCATGGGAAATTTTATGACCTGTTTTAGGTAGAAAAGGATAGGTCAGAGAACCCTTCCTACATCCACTCTTTCTCAAGTACCTTTAGCTCAAAATAGTCAATATACCAAAATGTCATGTTTCGGGCTGGCATGTCCTGAAGTCCTTTAACATGAAGCTAGAAGTAGAACTTATGGGAGAAGTTAAGGTGGATGGATCTTTTGTCTAAAGAGAAGTTAGGGGAAGCTATGTGAGTTGATGGGGATATTAATGATGAGAGATTAGAGAAAGAAGAGCAGCCAGAAACGTCTGGTGAATACTTTAGTTCAATACTTAAGCAATCAGAAGAGGATTTATAACAAGAGAAGAAGCATTGAGAATGAGAAAAATGATCATTTAGCAAATATTTATTGAACATATACCATTTTCTAGCCTGGGATAAAGAGTAAAAAATAGAAAAAAATGGCCTCCATTAAGAGTCTTATACTTTAAAGAAGTTCAAGAAACAGGCTTAAGGATTTTTAACACTCATTAATAAACGGGATCTTTTAAATATCCTTATGATCATACTTTATATTTGGTCACAGGAAGGATCCTATGCCATCACATCACTGTAAAATGAAGACGCTTCTCTTATTTGTGCCATTATTGCCAGATTCAATTTACAGACATAAAAACCACTTGTGTTCTTGATTGGAAAATGTGAAAGCAATTTACCTTTGGTGAGTTAATATACAGCTGCTGGTATTTATATTCTTATAAAGGTTTGCAGCTTTTTGGAGTTTAAAAAACCCATACCTATCTCTTAGAATATGTGAAAATTTCCTAGGCATGTCTTTGATGACTTGAAGACCTAGTCATTCTAAAGCAGATTTTTTCTTTTAAATTAGAGTATAATAGATATGGTTGCTATATCTCATAGAATGCTATTTCTTGGACCTATGTTTCTATGTTCTTCCTGCTTTCCATCTTACCCAGGCATATTGTCAGACACAACTAATCAGGAAAAATATTTAAATTATATTCATAATTAACTTCCTTAATTTATAAGAAATGATTTACTTAGATTTAGAAGGTTATCCAGACATTGTCTTCCCCTCTTCTTTAATTGTTTTTTGAACAAGTACAGTTTTTGGTACATTCTCTAAGTTCCCATGAATCAGACTTAAGAAAATATAATTCTGTCATTACTAAATTTCTAAATTGTTCATATTTATGATTTCAAATATAAAAATGAATACATTTGTGTAACACACACATATATTTGCACACATATACATATGCCGTGCATATAGACATATTCTTATTCCACAGTACAGCTGAGTCTGCAAATAGTATTTTCTGTAAATTAAAATAATCACACACACACACAAACACACACATATACCCACTTATGTACTAATCTGAAATTAGGGCTTCAAATAGTAAAATGCTATAAAGACCTTAATTGCAGAGGCATTAACAGGAACTTCTATAATGCTAGGAAACTATCCACTGAATAATGCCTCTCCAGAGAGACTTGCTGACTACACACCTGCTTTAGGAAATGAATGCAGAACTCATGCTTCACTTCATATCTTCAATCTTAAAACTGCTTAGAGTCCTCACTCTTCTCATTTTGATATATTTTTTGTATGAGTGACAGGTATATACGTGAGAAAATAAAGTGTGTTAAAATAGTCTGCTTGGGACTTCCCTGGTGGTGCAGTGGTTGAGAGTCTGCCTGCCGATGCAGGGGACACGGGTTCGTGCCGCGGTACGGGAAGATCCCACATGCCGCAGAGCGGCTGGGCCCGTGAGCCATGGCTGCTGAGCCTGCGCGTCCGGAGCCTGTGCTCCACAACAGGAGAGACCACAACAGTGAGAGGCATCTGTACCGCAAAAAGAAAAAAAAAATAGTCTGCTTGGTAGTGTTTTTGCTGATGTATTAATTCATTTCGTTTCACATGCTATATCACCATCACGTCCAACCAGATTTTAAGAGAGGGCTCACTGAAGTGAAAATCAAGCCAATGAATCGTTTAATATGAACTAATGAAAACCAGATATAAAAGGCTTTAGTAACTGTTTTGGAGACTTAATTGTCAAGAGGATGTAAATTCTGAGCACTACTAAGTAAAGGAAAAGACTGTAATGAAGAAATTGGGATTACTTTGTGATAACTGGTTTAATTAGAGTCATGTAGCAATGATGTCCTGGATGAAGCCACTGAAATAGGAAGGAGCAAATGTTTTCTCCAAGGTAGGAGAGGGATGCCTTTTGTTTATTTTTATTTTCCATAATTTGAGAGAAAAGCATTATTAGCATGTAATAGTCATTTAAACAAAGCTCAATTTGTTCAGAGAATTCTATAAGAATATTTACATTTTTTGATATAAAAGCTAACAAAACGTTTCTAAACTTCTGTTGTGTGTTTATGGTATTGATGTGATAAATTTGTGGATTGGCATGCGATTACCTATTACAATGTACAAAGAGGCGCTATAAATAAGATAGCTGTAAACACAATTCATTGGTTGTCCCTGGATGTTGAAAAATATCTTTATTGTATTAAACCAGGCATTATCTATAATAATTGATTCAGCGAAAGGCAAGAAAGTAGATGATAAAACCATGGGGTGAAAGATTTTTAGGGAATAGGTATTGGTATGATGCCAAAGTATAATCCAGTAGAAAATTTACTAAATACAGATTTAAAAAATTACAACTTTATGATGAGGATGTCTATAGATAAGACCCTTAAATAGCTCATCAAATTTAGCACCATCACTGATAATGCTTCTTGATATGGTACAGTACGAAATATATAGCATCACAGGTAATATTTGTGCTGAAATATATAAGATCACTTAGGTAATATTTGTGCTGAATTTAATCATAAGGAAGCAAGCAGGCAATTCCAGAAAGTAGAGCACTCTACAAACAACTGGTCTGAATGCTAAAACAAAACCCAAATCCCCCCCCAAACTGTACAATGTCATAAAACACAAAACAAAAGAAAAATTCCAAAATATGAAAAGGGAAGGTACAGTTCTAATTTAAGAGACAGAACACCAAAGGCAATGATTAATTTTTGGATACAGAAAAAGAAAAGAGATTATGAATTATTTCTTATGGAGAAAATTGAAATGTATAGTGTATTTTGGATAGTATTGCATTAATGTTGATTTTCTTAATATGATAATGGTATTGCGGTAACACAGGTGATTGTCTTATTCTTAGGATATGTATGCTGAGGTAGTGCTTAAGTATCATGATGTCTGCAACTTTCTGTCAAATGATTCATCTCCAAAATACCATCCCCCAAAACACACATACACACACACAAACGGGAAGAGGAAGAGATAAACAGATGTTTATAGTTTGATTTATATATCTAAAGAGTGTATAAGTGTTCATTGTACTAGTATTTCAACTTTTCTGTAGATGTAATATCTTCAAAATAAAACTTTGGGGAGTATTGGCATTCCATATGGTATTGCATAAAGATAATTGTATTTAAAAAAAAAGATAATCGTATTTGGGACCTGCAGAATAGGTAAGTACACACTTCAGTTGAAGAATTTAGATCTATTTACCTTCCCAGTGTTACTAAACTCGGGGTTTTGAATAGTTATATACAGATAAATAATTCAAAGTGATAATTATTTTCTGAGATGTCACAGCCCAAATTTCTCCTGATATAAAAGACTCAATGATGTCAATTATTTTTGCTCAATATCACAGTTAGGAATTATAGTTAGCTATCTTAAATTATAAGGATGTAAAACATTTCAAAGAATTAGTCAATGCATCTCTATAATTTAGATCAAGAAATATTTTATCTTTGTGAATTTTAGAGAATGCTGAAATAAAAAGAAACTCCTTAAAAAGGCACATTCACATGCATTTTCTTATGTATTCATTTAAACAGCCTTGGCGAATGAACAATCCAGTCATTGAGTTATTTTGCTCACACCATTATTTGACCCATTCTGTTCAATAACTTGGTTTCCCTTATTGTTGCAAATGGATACATTTAGATGTTTGTCAAAAATCAACAGATAGTACTCATGAATATAGAATTGAAAATACCCATCCAGCTATTTATCAAAATAATGAAGTGCCTAAATGTGGTAGTGGCAGTTAATGTGAGTTTGATTACATGGACTATACGCTTTTTTAACCTAGCTCATTATCATACAGGCATGCTATGGAGAATTCACATGTTTGGTTCCATAACACACCAATTAAGCAGATACCACAGTAGAGTGAGTCACAGGAACGTTTTGGTTTCCCAGCGCATATAAAAGTTATGTTTACACTATACTGTGGTCTACTGAGAGTGCAATAGCCTTGTGTCTAAAAAAAACAATAATTCAAAAATACTTTATTGCTAAAAAATGCTAACCACCATCTGAGACTTCAACAAGTTATCATCTTTTTGCTGGTGGAGGGTCTTGCCTCTATGTTGACGGCTGCTGATGGCTCAGGGTGGTAGTCGCTAATGGTTGGGGTGGCTGTGGGAATTTCTCAGAATAAGACAAAAAGTTTTCTGAATCTATTGACTCTTCCTTTCACAAACGATTTCTTTGTAGCATGCAGTGCTGTTTGATAGCATTTTACCCACACTCAGACTTCTTTCAAAACTGGAGTCAATCCTCTCAAACTCTGCCACTGTTATATTAACTAAGTTTATATAATATTCTAAATGCTTTGTTGTCGTTTCAACAGTCTCCACAGCATCTTCACCAGGAGCAGATTCCATCTCAACAAACCACTTTCTTTGCTCATTGATAAAGAAGCAACTCCTTACCTGTTAGGGGTTTGTCATGAGATTGTAGCAAATTCAATCACATCCTCAGTTACCAACTACATTAGCCCCTAACAAGAGAATCAGCCTGTCCTTTGAAGCTTTGAAGCCAGGCATTGACTTCTCCTCTCTAGCTATGAAAGTCCTAGATGGCATCTTCTTCCAATAAAGTGCTGTTTGGTCTACATTCAAAATCTGTTTAGTGTAGCCACCTTCATTTGTTATCTTAGCTAGATATTTTGGATAACTTGCTGCAGCTATATCAGCACTTAGTGCTTCATCTTACACTACTGTGTTATGAAGATGGCTTCTTTCCTTAAACCTTATCAACCAAACCTCTGCTAGCTTCCCATTTCTCTTCTGCAGCTTCCTCAACTCTCTCCACCTTCACAGAGAAGAGAGTTAGGTCTTTGCTCTGGATTAGTCTTTGACTTAAGGGAATGTTGTGCTTGGTTTGATCTATTTAGACTTTTGGACTAAGCTAAAACTTTCTGCAAAATAGCAATAAGACTTTCACTTTCTTATCATTCATATGTGCACTGGATTAGCACTTTTAATTTCCTTCAAGAACTTTTCCTTTACATTCAAAACTTGGCTGTTTTGTGCAAGAGGCCTAGCTTTCAGCCTGTCTTGGCTTTTGACATGCATTCCTCACAAAGCTTAATCATTTCTAGCTTATGATTTAAAGTGGGAGACATGTGGCTCTTCCTTTCTCTTGCACACTTAGAGGCCATTGTAAGGTTATTAATTGGCCTGTTTCAGTATTGTTCTGTCTCATGGATTAGAAGTGTTCAATGTGAGGGAGACAGATGGCAGAATGTTCAGTTGGTGGAGCAGTCAGAACACATACAACATTTATTGATTAAGTTAGCAGTCTTATATGTGCATGGTTCTTGGAGCCCCAAAACAATTGCAATAGTAACATCAAAGATCACTGATCACAGATCACCATAACAAATAAAATAATAATGAAAATGTTTGAAATATCATGAGAGTTACCTAAATATGACAGAGAGACACAAAGTGAGTAAATGCTTTTTGGAAAAATGGTGCTGATAGACTTGCTTGACACACGGTTGCTACAAACCTGCAATTTGTTTAAAAAAAATGCAGTATCTGGGAAGCACAATAAATGCAGTATCTGGGAAGCACAATAAATAGAAAGGCCCTCTCCTCGTGGGCCTCCCAATAATGAGGCCTTGCTTTTCTGGAGGGCCCGGCTTCTTCCTAGTACACCCTCAGTTAACACAGCCTGACCTCTTCAGGCTGTTTCCCTACCTAACCCTGGTCCTCTCCCTGGGACTGAGCTCTGGAGACTGAGCTTCAGCACCAGACCCCAGCACCCACTGACAGAGTAGTGTCTCAGGTTGGGGCGCACAAGGTGGTGGTTCCGACCCTCTGTGCAGGTTACTCTTCGTTTTGCCTTCCAGAAACCTGTTACTGCTCTCTCCTCTTAGGCTCCGAATCTCCCCCTCCTTCCAGTCTGATCTCCCCACTGGTGAGGAGACTTCCCAAGGTGCAGGAAACTTTCCTTCACAGCTCCCTCCCCAGGGTACAGGCCCCACCCTCATGCCTTCTTTTTCTTTTTCCTTTTGTCCTACCCGGTTTCATGGATGTTTTCTTGTCTTTTCTTCGGATGTCTGAGGTCTTCTGTCTGCGATCAGTAGCTGTTCTGTGTAAATCGTTCCACTTGTAGCTGTATTTTCAATGTTTCTGTGGAAAGAGGTGAACTGTGCTTCCTACTCCTCTGCCACCTTGATCTCTCTTATCCACCTCCTAGAGTAATTAAAATAAAACCAAAAATAAACAAATGGGATCTAATTAAACTTGAGCTTTTGCACAGCAAAGGAAACCGTAAACAAGACCTAAAGATAAGCCTCAGAATGGGAGAAAATGAAGCAAATGAAGCAACTGACAAGGGATTAATCTCCGAAATATACAAACAGTTCATACAGTTCAATATCAAAAAAACAAACAACCCAATCAAAAAATGGGGGGGAAGATCTAAATATACATTTCTCCAAAGAAGACATAGAGATGGCCAAAAAGCACTTGAAAATATGCTTAACATCACTAATTATTAGAGAAATGCAAATCGGAACTACAATGAAGTATCACCTCACACTGATAAGAATGGCCATCATCAAAAATCTACAAGCCATAAATGCTGGAGAGGGTGTGGAGAAAAGGGAACACTTCTACAATGCTGGTGGGACTATAAATTGGTAAAGTCAATCACTATGGAGAACAGTATGGAGTTTACTTAAAAGACTAAAAACAGAACTACCATATGACCCAGCAATCCCACTCTTAGTCATATACCCGGAGAAAACCATACTTCAAAAAGATACATGAACCCCAATGTTCATTGCAGCACTATTTACAACAGCCAGGGCATGGAAGCAACCTAAATGTCCATCAACAGAGGAATGGATACAGAAGATGTGGTACATATATACAATGGAATATTACTCAGCCATAAAAAAGCACAAAATAATGCCATTTGCAGCAGCATGGATGGACCTAGAGATTGTCATACTGAGTGAAGTAAGTCAGAAACAGACAAATATCATACGATATTGCTTATATGTGGGATCTAAGAAAATGGTACAAGTGAACTTATTTACAAAACAGAAGTAGAGTCAAAGAGGTAGAAAACAAACTTACGGTTACTAGGGGATGGGGGGAGGGATAAATTGGGAGATATATACACTCTATAGAAAATAGATAACTAATAAGGACCTACTGTATAGCACAGGGAGCTCTACTAATACTCTGTAATGGCCTGTATGGGAAAAGAATCTAAGAAAAGAATGTATATATGTGTATAACTGATTCACTTTGCTGTACACCTGAAACTAACACAACATTGTAAATCAACTATACTACAATAAAAATTTTTTAAAATAAATAAAAAGTGGTATGCCCATATGTGACCTGAGAGAATCCCAGGAATGCAAGGATGGTGTAATGTCAAGAAATTGATTAATATTACATAATTCATCAGTAGATCAAATATATTAATATCAGTTTTTTCAAGAGAGCCCCTAAAACAGTTGATAACATTTGAACTATTCCTATTATAAACTGAATCCATTCTACTAAAGAATAAACCCACCCAGGAATGGGATTCTAAACACTATGAAAAACATTTGCTTCAGACAAACATCTAACATCACTTTTAACAGTACAACTTTAAAGGCATTCTCCATAAAATCAGCAGTATATAATGATTGACAGTAACACCATTATTTTTTATACTTTTTTGGGAGTAGATTTTGTAGAATGTAAATTAGCTTGAAATAGAAACAAGAACTATAATTTTGGAAATTAGGAGAAAAATCATTACAGAGTATATTAATATATACTTATAAAACAAGTGATTTAATTGAAAAAAATAGACACAATAGGAAAATTTGGTAAAGGATTTGGGTCAAGTATAATAAACAATAGCTCTCATTAAAAATATCAAACAACATTAAAAAATTTTCATTCATAACACTATAAATTACAAAACACTAAGAAATTTAGCAGGAAATTGATAGGGTATATGTGAGGCAAGTTATAAAACTTCTTTTGATAAATGAATGATTTGAAAAAAACAAAAATTTCCAATAACAGGAAAATAGTTAACTACCTTGCCAGCACCTTATTCTTAGACTTCCCAGGCTCCAGAAGTGTGAGAAATACCGTTGTTTAAACCCCTCAATCTATGATATTTTGTTATGACAGCACAAGTGGACTAAAATAGGAGAGAAGGAGAAGGGCACCAAAATCTGCTCTCTGGATCTTTGATACATTACCCTTATCCACTTGAGAATTTTGGGCCGTGGGCAGTCAACAGCACCCATGCTCATGGCAAAGGTTAATTCTTCCAATTGTGCAAAATACTATCCTCTCACTGACTCTAGGGTGTCTCTCTCCAGCATCATCAATTCACCGCTTTCTACTGTATTTTTGCCATCAGCAAATATTCAGAATCCAACCACCCCTCACCTCCCCCACTGCTAATATCCTGGTCCATGCACAGCCTTCTCTCCCCTGGCATATTGCTATTGCTTCCTAACTGGGTTCCCTTCAGATCATGTTGTTCATCTATATAATGTCACCCAATGCCCTTTTAGTCTATTTCACAATAAAAGCTAAAGTTCTTACTGTGTCCTGAAAGGCAGACCATCTGAGCCCCTGCTAGCTCCCTGATCCAGTCTCCTACCAATCTCCTTTTTTTCCTCAATCTTTTTCAGTTATTCTGGCTCATATTGTTGATATTTGTACATACCAGGAATGCTTCTGCTTCAGGACGTTTGCATTTCCCATTTTCTCTGCCTGGAATATTCTTCTCCAAGATATACCATGGCTCATCCTCTCACTTTTTTTCTGGCCATTATCCAAATGTCAGTTTTCTTCATGAGGTCTCTTTTCACTGCTGTTGAATGGGTTTAATAGCATCCTCCTGAAAAAAAAAAAAATTGAAATCCTAATACCCAGTACCTCAGAATGGGACCTAATTTGGAAACAGGGTCTTTGCAGATGTAATTAGTTAAGGTGAGGTTATACTGGAGTAGGGAGGGCCCTTAATCCAATATGACTGGTGTCCTTATAAGAAGACAACCATGTGCACACAGAGACACAGAGGGAACACCATGTGACTATGAAGGCAGTGACTGGAGTTAGGCTGCTGCAAGCCAGGGAACACCAAGGATTGACGGCAAACCACCAGAGCTTTGGAAGAGGCAAGGAAAGATTCAGAGGGAGCATGACCTTGCTGACACCTTAATTTCAGACTTTGGAACTGAGACAATTTCTGTTTTAAGCCATCCAGTTTGTGGTGCTTTGTTACAGCAGCCCTAGGAAACAAATACAGCTGCCTCACCTGAAACTGCAATTCCTGGGGTCCCCTGTCCCCTTAACCAGCTTTATTTTTTGCCTTAGCACTTGACATCATCCAACCTACAATATTCTACTTATTTATTTATTTATTTATTTTCCTAAACTACCGCCAAACCCTACCCCAAATGCCAGCAACATAAAACTACAGTTCTTTTCTATTTTCTCTGTTACTCTCTTCTTGGCTCTTGAAATGGTTCTTGCTGTTGTACAGATCCTCAAAACATATCTCTTGACCGAAGCAATGAATATATGAATGAATGAGGCAATGAGTCAGGTAATTTGTTCAATCTCCATGGAGAAGAGTAAGAGGTGTTTCCAAATGACACACTGTTTTGGAAAATTGCTCCACTTACTATACAAAATACTGTAAGTGGAAAGAAGCATTCCTTTTTATAAAATATTATACAGTAATTAAATAAATTTTGAAGAGCTTAAATGACATGGGAAGTTCTTTTAGGAAAAATGTGGTTTATAAGATAGTTTCTACAATATAATAGCTGTAAAACAAACTTTTGAATAGACTAGAGGAAATATTCTAAATTTCTAACAGTGGTGTTTTATTTGATGACACTATGTAGAATTATTTTGGCTTTATTATTCTGAAATTTCTGTACATTATGAAATTTGTGTAATTATAATTGATTTTGTAAAATTGCTTTTATTTCCCTCTGTTAGCCTCATGGCTGCCCATGCTTTTGCATAATATCAGGCAGGAGCCCAGGAGTAAAGTTGTGATAATTCCATGATAAACTTTCAAAACCATATCACAGAACTAAGCCACTAAAGTTGCCACTTCTTCTGCCATGTTAAGTTTAGAAACAAGCTTCTGCCAGACGTTTCTGCACCAGAGCCTTGCTACCTTCGTTTCTCCAATCCTTTAGTGTGAAGCTGCTATTGGAAGCTCCTTGTTAAATCAGAGACCCCAGCTGATTCAAGAACCTCCTCAAATTTCTAACCACAATCCATACTAACAAAACAGACATGTTATATCCGACCTCTATCCTCTTGTTAATTTGAATTAAATCTCACGTATGTGATCTAAATAGCAGTACCTGTATAATACCTAGATTCCTAACTGCATGGGAGGCTGGGATATGGTGTTTTAAACTCCACTGCCTTTGTGTATTAGAACCTAATTGGAATGCATGATGATTGTGCATTAGATGAAAAATAATTTCTCGTAGTGGGGAGAGTGTTTATTGTAGTCCCATTTCTAATATATATTCAGGGGGAATGATATATCTAACATGCGGGAAATAGAAAATAAGACTTGAGAAATTACCCTCAAGAATTAAAGAAATCTTCTTCAGCTCTGGTTCATAGTGAAGAATATCTTCCCTAGTGTCAATACTGTGAAAGAGATCCAAATTACTTCCAGAGAATATACAGGAGTAGAATTTAATAAAATTGAAGAACAAGTTCTAGTTGGTTCCTTTCATTTATTATGGTCAGTTTTTCAGGTTTGCTGTATGCAAAATTTTCCTTTTCCCCTCATGAAGATGGAACTAAGCCACTCACTTAAAAAGCCATTTGGTCAGATGCGGACTTAATCATTAGATAGATTTTTGAAAAGGAGTCTTTAGGTTGTAATTCAAAGGAAGTGAAGCCATTAGATTAACAGGAATGAGGCCTATGATAAATTGATTTAGGCCTTCATTATAGATGAAGGGGAAAACCAGGAATGACTGCTGAAGATACGGTAGACTAGTCTTAAAATATTCTAGCCATAGAAATGGTAAAAAACCTTGTAATTTGTGAATAAGGGCATAAAACAGGTAAACTAAGGTAACTATATTCTACTTTTTCCCCTACTACCTTACATCATTTGTGTCCTCAGTATTCTTTTGTTTCAACAGTGTAACTAGTTGGCAGACTGGCCAAGGGTGTATGTTCAAATAAGGTGGAGCACTGGAATTTCTTTTAATTTATTTCTGGTTTTTTAATCTTTATTTTTTAGTTGAATGTTGATTAGGCGTCCCAGGCAGGCTGTCAATGTGAAAGATCAGAAAATACTGTATATTATGAAAAATAAATTTGACACTAAATATATAAATTTCATGCATCAGTGAGTGGTGAGTTTAAGATACAAAGGGCTGTGTTTATTTTAGGAGGATGTCCCATTAAATAAAGAAGGACCTCAGGGTTAATAAGAAATTTGAACTTTATGTGAAGGGGGTGATAGAATTAGAGTTTTATTTTAGAACTAGGAGAGGTGTGGCTACAGCCTGAGTAACCAGTTAGACACTGCACAGTATTTTTGGGAGCCACACGCTGAGCTTCACAAATAATAGAGTAGATGTTATGAAAAATAACAACCAACTTGATATCCTGAACTACTCTATTGTATCTGCTCCATACTCTTTTTTTCTTCTCTCTTGACTTCCACAGTTCCTCACTACATCTTGCCTCTAACTCAGCTATTCATCTGCCTTATGTATCAGCTTCATGAAAATATAGACTCTCTTGGACTTTTGCTCTGGGTCTCCCTCCAGACTCAGTTTTTAACTTTGTCTCTTAACATGGAGTATTCTTGAATTACCATCTACTTCAGGACAATTTTCAATGGGTCTCTCATGTTTCTGCATGTCTTGTGAATGAGGCACTGATTGCCCTTTGTTTTGGACTATCTTTACATGTATGTATTTACAGCAAAAAGCCTTGGAAACTATATATAGTGTCTCCCTCCAGAACAAAAGGCAGGTTTTCTTACAGCCTTGGGAGATGGAGATAATGTCTCTCTAGAGCAAAGAACAAAGAAACCAGGTTTAATGCCCCATTATAGAAAATTCAGGTTTCCTGAGCTCAGGATTCCACTCATGTAATGCAATTCACATTTGTAGGTATCTATCTAGGTCCTCCTGTGTCACTACATGGAACTCAGGGTTGAGAAGAATTAAGGCAGATATTATGATACTCATTCTGTTTTCTGCACTGTGAGTAATAAAGGCCTTTGTCTCTCAAAAGATACAGGAAGACTGTATCTTTTGCCAGCATCCTTGAGACCGTGGCAGGCTAATTTTCTAGTTTGCAAGTAATGTGAAATTTCAGATTATTCATCTTTTTTCTGTCTTGGATTTTATTTTAATAGCTTTATTGAGATCTAATTCACCTTTATAGAGCATACAAGTCAAAGGTTTTTAGTGTATTCAGAGTTGTGCAAACATCCCCACAATCTAATTTTAGAACATTTTCATCACCTGAAAAGAAAACCCTGTACCCTTCAACTATCACCACCCAATCTTCCTATCCCCTAACTCCAGTCTAATTTTTGTCTTTACATATTTGCCTATTGTGGACATTTCATATAAATGGAATCATATATATATATATATACACAAACATATTTTTCATTAATCAGCCATTTATTATGCTCGTGGATTCTAGGGTTTAGGAATTTAGACAAGGTACATCAGGAAAGGCTTGTCTCTGCTCCATGATGTTGGAGTTCTCAGCCAGAAAACTTGAAGCCTAAAGGTTGGGATCACCCAAAGCCTCCTTTACTCACATACATCACGTACTTGATATCTGTCACTGGGAGCTTCAGATCTTCTATGTGTGACAAGTTGGGCTTCCTTACAGGATGGTGGCTGCCTGGATTCACTACTGTACAGTTACTACTCACTTTGTTATTAATAAGTAGCTTATAGGGAGATAGTTTGAAACTGTATAAATACTCTGTCTCAATCATGACTTTTCCACTCTTTTTTTTTTTTTTTTGCGGTACGCGGGTCTCTCACTGTTGTGGCCTCTCCCGCTGCGGAGCACAGGCTCCGGACACGCAGGCTCAGCGGCCATGGCTCACGGGCCCAGCCGCTCCGCGGCATGTGGGATCTTCCTGGACCGGGGCACGAACCTGTGTCCCCTGCATCGGCAGGCGGACTCCCAACCACTGCGCCACCAGGGAAGCCCGACTTTTCCACTCTTTAGCAACTACTGATTTTTGCCTGCAACAATTATAGTTATAGTATTGTTGCAGATTCTTTTTTTTTTTTTAACTAAATTTATTTATTTTTGGCTGTGTTGGGTCTTCATTGCTGTGTGCAGGCTTTCTCTAGTTACAGTGAGCGGGGTTACTCTTCGTTGCAGTGAGCAGGCACCTCATTGTGGTGGCTTCTCTTTTTGCAGAGCACGGGCTCTAGGCACATGAGATTCAGTACATCCAGCATGCAGGCTCAGTAGTTGTGGCTTGTGGGCTCTAGAGTGCAGGCTCAGTAGTTGTGGTGCATGGGCTTAGTTGCTCCGCGGCATGTGGGATCTTCCTGGAACAGGGCTCGAACCTGTGTCCCCTGCATTGGCAGGCAGGTGTGCCACCGGGGAAGCCCTATGCAGTAGACTTTTAATATTTCTTTTAAGGCAGCCTACTAGCAAGAAATTCTCTCCATTTTTGTTTATCTGACAAAGTCTTCTGTTATAAAAGATAGTTTTCTAGATATAAGATTGCTGTTTCACAGGTGTTTTCTTTCCCCCAGCACTTTGTATATGTCATCCTACTGCCTTGTGGCGTCCTGTCTTTCTGATGATAAGTCAGATATTGGGTTTCTTTTGGAGTTAATGAATCATTTTTCTCTTGTTGCTTTCAAGATTTTCTCTTTGACCCTCAACATTTTTACTGTGATGTGTCTGCATGTAGCTCAATTTATGTTTATCCTACTTAGAATTCGTTGAGCTTTTTGGATGTGTGAATTGTTTTTAATCAAATTTGGGAATATTTTAGCAATTATTTCTTTAAATATTTTTCTTTTCCTTTTTCCTTCTCCTCTCCTCCTTGTATTCTCTTTATGCATATATGAGTATATATAATGGTGTCCCACATTTTTCTGAAATTCTGTTAATTTTTTAAAAAGTTTCTCAGTCATGCTATTCTTCAGATTGTCTAATTTTCATGTTCTATCTTCAAGTTCATCAATTCTTTCTTCCACCAGCTCAAATCTACTTTTGAATACTGATAGTGAATTTTTCATTTATATTATTGTAATTTTTAAACTCCAGAATTTCTATTTTTTCCTTTTTTTAATATAATTTCTGTCTTTTACTGATTTTTTCTATTTGATGAAACACTGTCATCACATTTTCCATTACTTCTTTAAATGTGGTTTCCTTTAGCTTTGAACATATTTATAATAGCTTCCATTAGGTCTTTGCCTGTTAGGTCCCCAAGTAGGCCCCTTCAGAGGTAGGTTATATTGCTTGCTCTTCCACCCACTGTGTATAAATCATACTTTCCTGTTCTTTGCATGTCTTGTATTTATTTGTTGAATCTGGGGTTTTTAGATAGTATATTGTAGCAACTCTGGATAATTATCACCCTCTCCTAACAGAGATTTGTTTTTATTGTTTGTTTTCTTTTTTTTTGTTTAGTGACTTGGTTGGACTGTTTGGTAAAGTCTATCTCCCCTGCAGTGTGCAGCCTCTGATTTCACTCCTTTGAAGGCACAGTATTGAGAATGTGTCCAATCTCTTTGGGATGACAGTGGTTTGCAAAACTCTTTGTCTCTTTCCCTGATCTCTCTGTTAAACTGTCTGTCTCTGTTGATATGATACCCATAATTGACTGATGATGACAGTGGTAATTGCTGACTGAATGTCCATTCTTCTCACTATGCATAGACCAGGACTCATAGTGACTTCTAGTTGTTCTCTGGTGCTAGGAGAAACAGGGAAGCCTTTATTATGAGCCTTTATTTCATGACATATTTATTTATTTTAAAGCTTATTGGCTTCTCTTTTGAAAATTTAGGCTTCAATGATGGGAGAATTTCCACATAAACTAAGGTAATTTTTCTTTCCAGTATAGAAGGCTTTCAAATATACACACTAGAAACTCTACTAGCTATACCTGGTCTTTGAGGAAAACATTTAAGTCATAAAAGTGCAATTGGTAACAGCTGAGGAGATGTCACTTTAGCTTTAAATTACTGTAAGCACGACTTGGTCTGCTAGAGAAGTAATCTCTGGGGAAAAATTTCCTATTATACCTGTGCTAAGTACTTAGTGTTTTTGTTTTTTTGTTTTTTTTTTTCGATATGCGGGCCTCTCACTGCCGTGGCCTCTCCCATTGCGGAGCACAGGCTCCGGACGCGCAGGCTCAGCGGCCATTGCTCACGGGCCCAGCCGCTCCGCGGCATGTGGGATCTTCCCGGACCGGGGCACAAACCCGCGGCATCCCCTGCATCGGCAGGCGGACTCTCAACCACTGCGCCACCAGGGAAGCCCAGTACTTAGTGTTTTGAAAAAGTATACTCTGCATTCATTTAAGATTAATTTAAAGTAATGATTGCAGTGTACCCAATCCTTCTCTATGTATGACAGTTTGAAGTTTGTATTTTTTCCCCCAAGAATGGTTTGTTACCCTATATAATGATCAGCCTTTTTGCTGAACTTTTTGTATTATAGGCAGAAAATAGTACATTAGATGTTTTAAGTCCTTCTGCTTAAATATTATAGAAGAATAATCCCTAACCATATGGCATATTACATGCATTTTAATGTATTCCTCACAGTATAGTTATTTTATTCTGCCATATACCCTCTGTTTATTATTGTTGTTGTTGTTATTATTATTATTATATTAACTTCCCTGAAAGTACTCTTGCTCTTTGTTGAGCATTAAATGAGCTAGTTTGAATGTGCTAGAAGTTCTGGCTAAAAAAAATAGCCATTTACTTCAAAACATTTTGTCTATAAGGAAAATGTTTTCTTTTCAAGGGAGAAAATGTATTTCATGAGAAATTCCTAAATTACTGAAATTTTACTTCTAGCTATGCATAGTAAGTAGTCTGAAGTACACTGGAAGATATTCTGGAGAGAGCATGCTTATGGAACCATCTATGTTAAATTAGCATTGATAAGTTATTAAATGTAACAAAGACCTTGAAGTCCTTTAGTGAGATTTTACTATTCTTTACACATATACTTTTCTCTGGTTAGGTACAAACATGCACAACAGTAAACAGTTTACTAAAAGCATGCTAAATACTTAAATACTTCCCCATCCACTGGCAGTGAAAATAGAAAAGAATCATGATAATTTTAAAAATAAACAGAAGACACATTTTTATTTTTAGAAAAAGCTAATGTAGATGAATAGGAACCAACATAATAAATTATTTCCTCATATAGATCTGTTTTTCTTTCCTAAATGTTTCCACAATCTGTCCATTTGCCCAAGTTAGAATTCTGAAAATCATTCTCATTTTTTCCCTTAACTCCACGTGTATTTAATCAGTCATTAAAGCCAGTCAGTTTTCTATTTTTTTTTTTTTTTTTTTTTTTTTTTTTGCGGTACGCGGGCCTCTCACTGTTGTGGCCTCTCCCGTTGCGGAGCACAGGCTCCGGACGCGCAGGCTCAGCGGCCATGGCTCACGGGCCCAGCCGCTCCGCGGCATGTGGGATCTTCCCAGACCGGGGCACGAACCCGCGTCCCCTGCATCGGCAGGCGGACTCTCAACCACTGCGCCACCAGGGAAGCCCCAGTTTTCTGTTTTTAATACTCTAAAATCTATGTCTTCTTTCTCTACTGTCTGTCACTGACTTGGTTCAGGCCATTACTGTCTCTCACCAGCTTATTAGGACAGTTGTCCCTTCCTGATCTCCCTGCTTCCAGATTTCTCCACTTGAATCATTTACCAGGGAGATATTTATAAAACATCAGTATCATTTTCTGGTCTAAGCAGTCCACGGCTCCCTGTTATCTTCATGATTAACACACTATTCCTTAGCATGGTGTGCAAGGCCCTTCATGACCCAGCTTCAAGCTTTGTCTCTAGTTTCATCATACGCCCCTACGCCCCTTCTCCACTCTCCACACATTGTTCCCCATTCTCCAGATAATTTCCAGCTCTCTAGCTGTACCACATGTCCTTTTCTTCTCTTCTCCTTCCTGCCTTCCTGCCTCCCTGCCTCCCTTCCTCCCCTTCTACTATCCTCCCCCTCTTATGTCTGTTTCTGTCTCTCTCCTTTTCTCCTTCCTTGTGAAAATTACATCTTCTCTGCCAATAATGGCCCATGTTCTCAATCCTTGCATGCCTAATTCCTAAATTGATACTTATCATGCCACCTGAATTTCCCTGAAGTATTTTACTTCCCACAGCCAGAGTGGTATTTCCAAAGCACCAGTATCACTCCCCAAAGTTATGGGACTCTCTTCTAAATTACACTATTTCTCTATGAATTTACCATTTTTGAAGGCTTTATGACTCTGTATTGCTATTGTTGGTTTCTTTGTCTCAAACACATGACTCTGAACTTTCTCAGAGCTAGGATTATGTTTCACAAAAGTTCTAATTCAATACCTGAAACACAGTTGGGGCACAATAAATGTTTAATAGACATGGTAGTCAGAAGTTTAAATAGTGGTTGAAGCACAAAATAAAATATCAATAAATATGACTACATAAAATTAATAATCCTTGACATAAAGCACCTGTAAAGAAAACACACACAAATGTGGAAAACAGTATTGAAATAAAGGCAACAAATAGCTATGGACCTCGTGCTCATAGCTGTAGAACTCTGGTGGGCCAACTTAAACTACTTTGAAGTTTATCAAAGTTCTCCACCATTTCTTGAGGCATATGAACCACTGGTCTTAGTATTAAATATTCATGTGAGGTTTTTTGTGTTTGTTTCATTTGTTGTTTTAGTGGAAAGTTTGGACAGATTGTAGAGTGACAGCAACCAAAGCAATTTTAAACTATCAGGAACTGATACTGTGATTTTCTTCATTTTGTTTAATTGTCCCTGTGGGATCCTGGTACAATCCCGTAGTATCACATTTACCAGGTTATGATATAGTTAATGTTTTTATTGTCTTCAGGAATTGTGAGCTCATTGAAGGAACATGTTTGTTTAGTCTTTTTATCTTTAGATCCTGGCCCAGAGACTGGGGCTTAAAAGATACCCCAAGGTGTATTTGAATAAATGAGTGGAATTCCCAGTTTGCCTGAAATAATGTTATGATTTATGGTATGCTTACAAGTTTTCATTTCATTATGAAAAAAACCCCAACAATACACACTTAGCCATTTGTTCTGTTTTGTCTGTTTCAGATGATTAAACCCTAAGGGAAAGGGACAGGGAGAGGGCAGCATCTTGCACATACTAGGTATTTGTTGAAAAAAGTAAACAATATATCACTTGTAGCACCTCAAACTTCCACTAAAGGTTCTAGTTACCATATTGTATCAAGGAAAAATCTATGATAAGTAATTCAAATCAAGTTAAAAATTGTTATCCCCTAGGTACTTCTTCAGCAGGTTGGTCTATTTGTGAGTTTTGGCTCTTACATTTGGACTGTGTTGTAGTAAAACTTGTATCATGGAAAGAATTTTATTGGATTGATGAACTATTTAGTCGTATTACCACAGGATTTTAAAGTATATTGAAAGATAAAAGACAGTGTTTTATATTCACCTTTATGATAATCTATGGATTTTTACCACATTGAGTTATCTGCTACAAAAAGGCAGTTCCATGAGTGTATCATCTACTAATTCCTAAGCATAATCCTGTGGTTGGTTGATAGCTGTATTATAGGTTAAATTTTGTGCTCCCTCCATCCACCAAAAAAAAAAAAAAAAAAGATATGTTGGAGACCTAACAACCAGTACCTTATTTGGAATACAGCTTTTTCAGAGGTAAAGTCAATATGAGGTCATTAGATTGGGCCTTAGTCCAATTTGACTGTTGTCCTTATAAAAAGGGGAAATTTGTACACAGAAATGCACAAGGAGAATGTCATGTGAAGACAAAGACAGAGATTGGAGTGATACATCTACAAGCCAAGAAATACCAAAGATCGCTGGAAAACCACCAAAAGTAGGAGAGAGGCAAGAAACCGATTCTTTCTCACAGCCCTTAGAAGGAACCAACCTTGCCAATACTTTGATCTTGGATTTCCAGCCTCCATAACTGTGAGACAATAAATTTCATCCAGTTTGTAATACTTAGTTATACCAGCCCTTGGTAAGTAATAAAAGATGAATCCGGGGCTTCCCTGGTGGCGCAGTGGTTGTGAGTGCGCCTGCCGATGCAGGGGACGCGGGTTCGTGCCCCGGTCCGGGAGGATCCCACATGCTGCGGAGCGGCTGGGCCCGTGAGCCATGGCCGCTGAGCCTGCGCGTCCGGAGCCTGTGCTCCACAACAGGAGAGGCCACAGCAGTGAGAGGCCCCCGTACTGCAAAAAAAAAAAAAAAAAAATGAATCCCAAAGTATTCCAATATATCATTTGTTCATAGAGGGGGTCTGCATTAGTTCAGGTCTTCTGAGAAACAGATGCTAGGAAGGGATTAAACAGGCAAGGTCTTTTAGTAGAAGAAATACCTGTTTGAAAGAAAAGAGGGAGGAGTCAGGTAAAACTAGGGCAGCTGGGGAAGACTAGGAGCGTCATCAGATCACCGTGCAAGTCTGACACTGGGTGAAAGGAAGATGGAGAAGACCATGGACAGATATATCCTAGATTGCCCTGCAGTCTAACGAAGGTTCAGGTTGGCAAAATCATTGTACTGTCTTCTAGTCAAAGTTAGCTGTCAGCTGTCAGGGATATCTTGGGTTTTCCAGGAACAGGTTGGCTTAGTATTCTTGCCATTCTCATTCACTGATTTTGAGTAGCTGTGGCAGCTCCTCAGCTCAAATGAAGTGATGGATTTCCAAATGCAATTCAGGGCCCTTGGTTAATTCCACTCCCTGGGGAAGGAGATCTGTGAAGAACATGCTCATGGCCCTCAGAGATGCTGCTCAAGTGACTGAAAACTTGATACAGAATTCAGTCCTGGAAAGAAAATGAATTAAATGTAAATGTCTGTATAAGAATAGAAAAAAATCAGTCATCTAGAATATAGGTTAGGGTAGACCAGGCTGTGAAAATAAAGGCTCAACACAATAGAAACTTTTGTTGCTGACAAGGCAGGTTAGTGATAGGAAACTTGGCAGTGGAGGTGAAGAAATTGCTCTTCTCTGCTCCTCACAAACAAGGAGACACACAAGCAACAGTAACTACTATATTAAATATGTGGCTTCCAAGGTTGCCCTAGCAGGGAGATTGGAGTCACCACCCTAGTTAGTCAGAAGAGAAAAAAATATGGAGAGATATATACGGGAGATTTTGATGATCAAGGCCTTGAAGTGGCACTTATTTTTTCCACTCACTTTCCATCGGCTAAAAGTCAGTCACTGGACCCAACCAGTGACTGCAAAGTAGACTGGCAAATAAATATACATGAACTACATGTCCCAAAAAAGAGAAAAATGGATCCTGGTGTACAGCTGGCCATCTCTACCACACTTGCAAAAGATCAGATATCAGTATTTGATCAAGTGGCATCAAGTAAAAAAAGATTCCAAAAGAGTGACTGAAATTTTCAGTTGTTATCCAGCTGTTTGGCATTATGCAAGTATAGAAAATGGTCATTTACCAATGCTTTTAAGATTAAAGGTACCTACAGTATTTGGAGACACGTTACTGTAACATAAATAAAGTAAATAAATTAAACATACACCAAAGGATTATTATAATTCCTTGCTTCATAATTTAATAGTTTTCCCCCAGTTTTTACAAATAAAAAATGCAATTAAGTATTCTAGAAATAGAATTACAGATGGTTCAAATGAAAATGTATGGAGGTGGATAAACCTGACGTGTTGAATCAGTCCTATAAATAAATTTCTCTTCAGTTTTGTTTTACTGGGTTTTGGTTTACTAGGTTTTTAAGGGTGTATTTTCAGGCTCGTCTTTTCTTGGATTATCTGTATTCTTGGTGTATAAGCATTCATAGGCTTATAATAAAGTTATAGGGGACTACAGGAATCCAAATTATATTTTTAGTAACAAAACAGTAAAAAGATAATTAGGAATAAATGAGGACTTATTATCAGTAATATAATCTTTGTAGAAAACAATATTAATCAAATCTGAACAAGTCTCAAAGTTCACAATGTGCCTGGCTATCTACTTCTCCCTAGTCCCTACCCCACCCTTGCCCTACTGTGTACAGTGAGTATTCTGCTGCCTGTAGACAGCCTTATCTTTTCCCGGATAGCTCTGAAGCCCAGCCTGAAATAAAGCCTAACAAGTATTAGTGTGGCGCATATTGTCAGGTGGACCCAGATAGGAAGGCCAGCGGTACTAATCAGATGAATGATCTTGGGAATTTGCAAATTCCTCAAACTCTCTATACCTCAATTTCTTTATGTATAAAATGGGAATGACAGTAAGTCCTCATAAAATTATTGTAAGGAATAAATAAAATAATCTATGCATAGTGGTCATCATGAAGCTGACACATGGTTACTGTTCAATCATAAGTTATTACTATTATTATTATATAGGTATGTTATATATGTATCTTACGGATGAATATAATATATAGATAAATTATATATGTACATATTTTATGTATATATATAATTTCTTAAACTTTCTATTCTGCTACTAGTGGTATCCAGAAAATAGTTCTCAGTTTAGGATGAAATGTTTGAAAATTCAGTCGACCACTTTGTGTTTCATCTACATTACCAAATGCAGGTCCCTAAATAAGTTTGTAGGAGATTGGTCCCTCTGTTTAGTTTTTGGGGAGGTATAGATTTCACAGCGGTCTCCTAGGTTTTGGCCCTATGATCCTGAAAGTCAGATGGCACTTGCTCTGCAGCTGCATTTTTATGAAACAGTTTCTGGAGGCCAGACAAAGTTCAAGCGCTTCTCCTTAATTTACAACTGGTCCCAATAGTCAGCCCTACTGCGTCCTATCAGAAAAAGTTTCCATCTCAGAAAAGGCTGCCAATGGACTGGAGTTACTAAGGTCCAATTTTTGGAACTACTGTTTGATTTAAAATCCTTTTCTGGGTCACTTGTTCTACCCTGAGAGTGTCCTGAGTTATTACCCTTGTGTCTTCCATGTAGCTTGGTCTCCCTTCACCTTTCTGTAAAAGACACCAGTTTAAAAATAAATTATGTATATCTTTTACAAGTGTTATTATATTCTCAATATAATTTTTTTTAGGTAATACCTTTCCATATTGTGTTTTAAAAAATCTATATATCAGATTTAGTAACATCTCATCTATAAGATTAAAATCATAGGATAAATGGTGATAAAGTCATGCCTTTGTTTACCTCATGTTCTAATGGTTACAGTAAACAGTAACATTGTATTCTAACTTTGATATAATTTTTGATAAAAATTTGAGTTGTAAAAACAAAAATGACATGCAATTTTCCTTTTATGTTCCCCTCAAAATGTGATATACATATTTTTAAAGTAAGAACACATCTGTCCTTTTATATACTATTTATTTTAATATCATTCCACCTTGAAACTGCTCACATCTTAATTTGAGGAAAAAAAATTATGCCTTTTGCAAATACTTTTCTAAAAAATTTTTTTAAACTTTTTTTAACATCTGTATTGGAGTATAATTGCTTTACAATGGTGTGTTAGTTTCTGCTTTATAACAAAATGAATCAGCTATACATATACATATATCCCCATATCTCTTCCCTCTTGCATCTCCCTCCCACCCTCCCTATCCCACCCCTCTAGGTGGCACAAAGCACCGAGCTGATCTCCCTGTGCTATGCAGCTGCTTCCCACTAGCTATCTGTTATACATTTGGTAGTATATATATGTCCATGCCACTCTCTCACTTCGTCCCAGCTTCCCCTGCCCCTCCCTGTGTCCTCAACTCCATTCTCTACATCTGTGTCTTTATTCCTGTCCTGCCCTTAGGTTCTTCAGAACATTTTTTCTTTTTCTTTTTCTTTTTGGATTCCATATATATGTGTTAGCATATGGTATTTGTTTTTTCTCTTTCTGACTTACTTTACTCTGTATGACAGACTCTAGGTCCATCAACCTCACTACAAATAACTCAATTTCATTTCTTTTTATGACTGAGTAATATTCCATTGAATATGTGTGCCACATCTTCTTTATCCATTCATCTGTCAGTGGACACTTAGGTTGCTTCCATGTCCTGTCTGTTGTAAATAAAGCAGCAGTGAACATTGTGTTAGATGACTCTTTTTGAACTATGGTTTTCTCAGGGTATATGCCCAGTAGTGGGATTGCTGGGTTGTATGGTAGTTCTATTTTCAGTTTTTTAGGGAACCTCCATACTGTTCCCCATAGTGGCTGTACCAATTTACATTCCCACCAACAGTGCAAGAGGGTTCCCTTTTCTTCACACCCTCTCCAGCATTTATTGTTTGTAGATTTTTTTGATGATGGCCATTCTGACTGGTGTGAGGTGATACCTCACTGAAGTTTTGATCTGCATTTCTCTGGTGATTAGTGATGTTGAGCATCCTTTAATGTGTTTGTTGGCAACCTGTATATCTTCTTTGGAGAAATGTCTATTTAGGTCTTCTGCCCAATTTTGGATTGGGTTGCTTGTTTTTTTGATATTGAGCTGCATGAGCTACTTGTAAATTTTGGAGATTAATCCTTTGTCAGTTGCTTCATTTGCAAATATTTTCTCCCATTCTGAGGGTTGTCTTTTCACCCTGTTTATGGTGTCCTTTGCTGTGCAAAAGCTTTTAAGTTTCATTAGGTCCCATTTGTTTTATATTTGTTTTTATTTCCATTTCTCTAGGCAGTGGGTCAAAAAGGATCTTGCTGTGATTTATGTCATAGAGTGTTCTGCCTATGTTTTCCTCTAAGAGTTTGATAGTGTCTGGCCTTACATTTAGGTCTTTAATCCATTTTGAGTTTATTTTTGTGTATGGTGTTAGGGAGTACTCTAATTTCATTCTTTTATTTGTAACTGTCCAGTTTTCCCAGCAACACTTATTGAAGAGGCTGTCTTATCTCCACTGTATATTATTGCCTCCTTTATCAAAGACAAGGTGACCATATGTGCGTGGGTTTATCTCTGGGCTTTCTATCTTGTTCCATTGATCTATATTTCTGTTTTTGTGCCAGTACCATACTGTCTTGATTACTGTAGCTTTGTAGTATAGTCTGAAGTCAGAGAGCCTGATTCCTCCAGCTCCATTTTTCATTCTCAAGATTGCTTCGGCTATTCGGGGTCTTTTGTGTTTCCATACAAATTGTGAAATTTTTTGTTCTAGTTCTGTGAAAAATGGCAGTGGTAGTTTGGTAGGGATTGCACTGAATCTGTAGATTGCTTTGGGTAGTAGAGTCATTTTCACAATGTTGATTGTTCCAATCTAAGAACATGGTATACGTCTCCATCTGTTTGTATCATCTTTAATTTCTTTCATCAGTGTTTTGTAGTTTTCTGCATACACAGGTCTTTTGTCTCCTTAGGTAGGTTTATTCCTAGATATTTTATGCTTTTTGTTGCCATGGTAAATGGGAGTGTTTCCTTAATTTCTCTCTCAGAATTTTCATCATTAGTGTATAGGAATGCAAGGGATTTAGTAGCAAGATACAAAATATTTTTCTTTTTTCATCATATGAGTATTAATTCTTTCAACTGATCATTTATTTTCATTTTACTACTATGTGCTAGGATATTATATTGGGTATTGTTTTTTAATAAAAAAGACAGAAACTACCCATATTTTCAGAGAACATATACTCCAGGCGTCCATGAAGGTAAAATAACTATCTTTAAGTGGAATATATTTCATTTGTGAGATTATTTCTTCTTTCATTAAGTAATTATTGAGCATCTGTCTATGCTATGTGCACTATTTCCTAGGTTGGTGGAATACAGTGGCCAATAAGGAAGTCAGTTATTACTACTTTTCAAACCCATCCTAGGCTAAATCCATCTTTTCCCCTGTGTGCGATAGAATTCAGAATACACAGAAGTTTAGTTATACAGGACTAGGGCATTGGAGAGATGGGAGGAGGAGCGAGGCTTCCACTGATTCTTTTGCTATACTACATAGCTCTCCTTCCTCCCTGTCATCACCATTTTCCTACTTTTGGGGATTTAGGATTAAAATGGCAAAGTAGGTTTCTCTTCCCAACTCAGTTCCTCTCTGGCCATTTTGGTGGAGTGGAGCAATGAACTCTGCAAAGCAAATCCCTGGTTCTTCTCCTGGACGTGATGTAATACCACACCAAAAACTTCAATGGAGAGAAAAGTCCTGTAAGTGTCTAGAAAACCACTTCATTTCCTGGATTGTCACTTATGAACATATGAGGTGACAGCAACGCTTTTATGAACTTCTCTCTAAGCATTAAGAAAAGAAAATGATAGAAAAAGTTCCTATTATGTAATGCTTGGTGCCTCATTATAAGCAAATGGGAGCACTAATCTCAAAGAATAATAAGAATTGTTGAGGGTGTCAACAAATTAGGACTGAGGTGATCTCAAATTGGACCTAGTCTTGATTATTTTAAAAGGACTAGTGGAGAATGCTATATTATTATTTAATATGACTAATAGTTTAATATGATTAATAATAATGTCAAGAATCAGATGTCAATGATTTCAAATGATAAAGGTCCAGCTACTTAAAAACTTTCCCACTGGAGGCATTTGTCCACAAATTTCCAAAGCTATTAAAGTTTGTATTTTAGCTATCTAAGAATATCTCATATTCTCAACTTACCATATTCCATTTGTTAATTAAAAATAAATTACATTGGAGAAAGCCAACAAGAACAAAGTTCTGATATTCACTGATTTTTTGATTTGGGTGAACTTTACCCTTAGAAAAGTAAGGTAATATTTTAAATAAATTTAAACATTAGTGATATCACATGTTAAATTCTGACATAGGAATACTATATTATTTTTCCAACTCTGGTCTCACATATAAGTTAAGTATATTTATGTGAAGTTTATACCAATGATAAGATTATTGTGTATATATACGTGTGCCATATATATACATATATGCCATATATATAGATAGGTAGATTCAATTTGACTGCAAATTAGTACAGCAGATACAATGATATAAATAATAGTATAGGGTCTCTCCTGTACTCTTTCTTTTTTTTTCTCTTTAGAACTGGCAGACAACTGTTCTCATGTATTATAATTGTTCTCTAATTATTCATAGCTGTTAGAGATAAGATTAAATGAAGATGACCTTTGGTTCATCTTGTTTAACTTATAAAGTTAGAATTCATTTTTAGGTCCAGGATGAAAGGGTACCACAGTTGACACTAATCTCTGACACAGATTTGGGGAGCCAAGTAACACTGCATCTCTGTTAATGATAGTGACTTAAATTAGCTATGCTGGAACTTAATGATGTTTAGGAAAATAGACAAGGGAATTACATTTCCCTTTAAATTCAGCAGGAAAAAAACCACCATACATTCATAAAATGTTTCTCTGAAAATGCTAATCTCTCAAGAAAAATAATTTTTTCCTGGGCTATTCATTTTCAAATTATAAAGTGAGTTAAGAAAGACATAATTATAATATATATGCTGGCATATATAGTCATATTAATATATGTCATATAGATGTATACATTCATACTGGTATACTAAAAATTGTAGTAGTGGCAACATCAGAGATGGTCATTAAGTCATCCACTATATTTCTTTGCTGAATAGAAGTTGTTCTTCATAGTTTGTTTCCCAAACCTTTGCCTACTTCATGTTTAAGTTACTCAGCCACAGGGACTTTGAAGATTTCCTTTGAAAAAATGTCCCATAGGCTGATACATTAGTATACAGAGATGTTCCAAGATTCTCAACCTAAATTTTCTTTTACTCAATTTTATGTTGCTGTTTCTAGTCCTGCTTTATTTCTACTACCTTAAAATTGTTTTTAAGATGATCATTACCCTTATATCAATCCAGAGAAACTATAATTATAAGAGCATCCTAGTTGATTATTATTTTGCTTGCTATACCTATAAAGTTGTTTGCATTATTTCATTTTAAACACCTTCTTGCCCCTTAGTCACGCTTTGTGATTTGGGTAAACAGTTCTCATTACTGCTAACAAGTATTAGTCAAATAATTTGTTCTTGTTGTACTTTAAAAGTGAGCCTTATTTTGGAAATTTTTCAGTTCTTGGCATTCAGAAATCCCTATATGGTTCAGTGGTTGTGGCTTAGGAGGTGGGATCTCAAGTCTTCCTCAGATCTGTATCCCTTACTTTAGCAAGTGTGGAAATGAGGTACTTAGTGAGACCGTTACTGAATGAAATCAAAACCTCGTCCTCTCAGGGTGAGGATCTATTGAAAATACAGCGTTTGTTATTAGAATTTTAAAGATCAAACCTATTCTTTCTTGAAAAACTGGCTCCTCTGTTAAATTCCATTTAGATTGTCTCCCATTTCAGGTACTATTTCATTGCTTCTTGGATTTTAGCTCCCTAATATTTGTTTATGTTCACTATTTAAGCATTCTTTTTTCCTACATCATTGCCCATTGGAAGATTTTGAGATAGTCTTGAGCAGTGCAGTTAAAAAGGGGAACCAAAGATAAAATTGTGGGTCATGCCAAAATTTAAAAAAAGACCCTTTTGGCAAACAGAAATAAACTGAACCAGTAGTCATATAGGTTATCTTTCTAGATTTTTTTTCTTTCTCAGTATTTAAGTAATGAATTATGTTGAGATTAGATATTTAGTTACTAAATATTGTACTTAAGTTCCATATAAGATGGAATGAAGCTATATAATTTTCAGAAAATATCTCTGTTTAGAACTGAAGGTATTACCCTGCTGAATTAGCTCAAGGTGTTACAGATTTTTGTATTATAAATTTCTTGCCCATTCTGAAGGATCTTTTCAGTTTCTGTGTATTCAGAACTTGTGGCATCTGTGTGGACATAGCTGCAAATTCTTTGTGAATATTGATGCAGACACTGTATTACTACTATGGTCATGATAGTACTTAATAATAATTTCTGTTACAACTTTTATTATCTCATTGGGTGAATCTCCAGCTTTTGGACCCACAAAACTTAGAACATCTCAGACAATATCTTTCACAAGGTCTTTGTGGTCACTGATATGACACTGTATTACCAGGGACCATGTGGCACTAAATAATAAATATACATGGGATTCTTAACCCCAATCATTCACTTTGGATGAGAACTTTAGATTCTCCACAATTCTGACACAGGACTATGCCTTTCAGCATCTTTCAAAATGTATTGTTTCACCAAGTATTTCATTTTTTCTGTAGTCTTAACAAAAAATGTGTGAGATTGCTAGAGGGACAACCTAAGGCAGTACATGGAATTCCACTAAAAGATTTCTGCTTAATATTGTTTGTTCTTGGCAATGCACAAGGGATTTCTCTTCCCCAAACAGCACAAAGTCTTTAAGTTTCAACTATTTTTCTTACAGGGTTTCCCAAAATTTCAAATTCCTCTTTTTCTCTATCATCCAGGGCAATGTTTTAACAATCTTTTACAGTTACAGTGAGACTTCGGGATGATATCCATCTACCATAAGTATGTAATTTGGTGTTTTTTCCCAGAAAAGTTATTCCCAAAAAGGAATTCCATAAATTCTATCTTCTCAATATAACTACACATAAAATAAATAAAATCTAAGATAAGAGTGCAATTCAGTTTACAAGCCTTTGATATGATACCATGCCAGGCACTGAAAGAAAATAAGTTTAAGGGACTTCCCTGGCAGTGCAGTGGTTAGGACTCTACACTTCCATTGCAGGAGGCATGGGTTCAGTCCCCTTTTGGGGAACTAAGATCTCACAAGCTGTGTGGCACGGCCAAAAATAAATATATAATAAAGTTAAAAGAGAGCGATTTCTGTCTAGTTTCTGTTGCTGCATGAAAAATTAACCCAAAACTCACTGGCTTAAAATGATTTTTATTATCTCGCAATTTAAATGATTTTTATTATCTCACAATTCCTATTTCAGGAATCCAGACATGGTGTAGCTGGGTCCTCCTACTCAGGGTCTCTCGCAAGGCTACGATCAGGTGTCGGCCAAGTTCACAGATATCTCAAGTTTTAGGTAGTGTAGCATAAGCTTCCAAGTTCACTAGTGCTCCTTGGTGGGATTTAGCGTCTTGTGGGCTATTGTACTGAAGGCCTTAGTTTCCCTCCTGAGAGGTCACCCTCTCAGTTCATCACTAAGTGAGCTTCTCCATGGGGTAGGGCAGCTGGCTTCATCAAAGTGAGCAAGACAAAGACGTAGAGGGCCATTAGGAAGTCACAGACTTTATAACATAATCCTTTTTGCCATATTTCGTTTGTTAGAAGCAAGTCCCTAGGTCCAACCCACATTTAAAAGGAGGGTGTTACACAAGAGCATGAATACCAGGAGGCAGGGGTTATTGAGTACCATCTTAGAAGGCTGTCTACCACATTTAATTGTACCCAGGATTAAGAAAATGCTAGGTAACCAAAAATCTAATTTAAAATATAAATCACTCTTTATAACAGTTAATGAACTTCGTTCCTCATCTTTCCATTGGTATGAAGTACCTGCTGAATATTGAGCATTGCTATTGCAGTGGATGCCCAAATCACCACCCTGTTGCCGTATTGAAGACTAAAGTTCTCATTCCTCCAGCTGCTATGAGTGTTGGTGGATGACACCTCTCTACTGTGTCTTTTTGGAAATTGGCCTCAGTTGACTACAGCTGTATTGCCAAAGGTCACTCCCCTTCCTGGGGATAACCTACATCTAATGACTAATCAATGCTGAGTTTTAAAGGCCCAGCTCCCTTGCCTCAGTGTTGGACAGCTCTGAAGCCCCATCTTACCCTGCAGGGCTGCTTTTAGATTCAGCTAAAATCTTTGTTGTAACCTAATAGCTGTCCAACTCCTCTCTCCACTCAACCTGGCTTATTTCAGTGCCTTATAAATGGTTATCCCTCGAGCACTCCTCAATAAGCTTTCTGGATTCAAATCTGTTAGCCTTCAGTCTAATTCCTAGGAAACCCAACCTGTAACAGCTATACTTTAACTTTTTCTGTGTAAGGGGAAAATAGCTAACATATAAATATTGAATATTAACATAGAGACTGTAGAGATTTTATTTACTTAATAAACCTCTTAAAAGGGATGTTTGAGATTCTATAAGAATCTCAAGCCAAGATGTCAGAAATTTGCACTGTGGCCTACTGCATAATTTAAGCAGAGTTCGAGAACATGCGCTTGATGTTCACTAAAGATTATATAAGACATAACCATTTTTATTTACTATAAAAGCTATTTTAAATCTAGTTCATTATATTCTTTCTGTCCCTTATAAATGAAACTTTGGTTGCAAAACCTTCACCCAGTATTAGAGGTGAATAAGTTTATTTCTTCCTATGTACTGATTTGCTTCATATTTCTAACTTAGACCATGGAGCAAATTTTTACTTTTCTGTGGGAAATCACTGGGACAAACAAAAAGAATACACAAAACATCAAAACCCTTAGTACTAAATATGGAGATTGTTTGCAAGTAAAGATTATTACATTATATGTCAAACACAACAATCCTTAAAATATGATTACTATATATTATAACTTTCCTACTTTTTAAAAAAAGATTTTTAAAAATATTTGTTTATTTATTTGGCTGCGCCGGGTCTTATTTGTGACATGTGGGATCTTCGCTGTGGCTTGCAGGATCTTTAGTTGCAGCACATGGACTCTAAGTTGTGGAATGTGAGATCTAGTTCCCTCACCAGGGATCAAACCCCGGCCCCCTGCATTGGGAGAATGGAGTCTTAGCCACTGGACCACGAGGGAAGTCCCTTAACTTTCCTACTTTTTAAAGATGGAATCCACACAAATCTTTACAGTGCAGTGTGGCAATTAAGACGATGAGAGATGGAAGAGAGTCTAGAAAGTGTCCTCAGGCAAAATTGAAATAAAATACAGAAGAATTAGACTTGAAACATGAGAACTGTTAGGGTTTACAATTTTCTTGTGATTCTTATCCTGGACAATTTGCACTCTGACCCCTTCCTCACTCTGGCTGCTTTGCTCTGAGCTCGATGGAGGAGAGCTGACCTCTGAAGTTTCCATTTTCCAGTCTCCTGTGTCAGCTGACTTGCAGAGAGAGACTGGAGGAGGCCGAGACGCTGGGGGAAAGGGTGCATCTTCCCTTCTCTCTCTGTATTGGGAGGTGTCTTCAGCAGCAGCTGCTCCTCGGTGGCTCCAGCTCCTCTCTGCCTTTCCTGCAGACTGAGCTCAGGTAGCACAGCCAGCCTCCTAAGTCCTGCCAGCCTAGCAGTGGAGGCTGCTCTCTGCTGTTGTTAATCTTTGGTTTGTCCACCATCCCTTTTGGCTTTTCACCTCTTTTTTATTACCTGGGCAGTAAAGGCTCTACTTTATTTCCATCTAATTTAAATGCATAGCATGGTTTATGGTTGCATTTGAATGGCCACAACTACCTGAAGTATACTCTTGTTCATTACAACAAGAATTCACAAATACAAATGTCCTTAAGAAAAAAAATTAGTCCTCAAAATAACCTAATGTGATGTTATTACCCACATTTTTACAGAAAAGAAAGGCAGGATCAGCAAGGATAAGTAATTTGCTTATGATCACATATCTAATGCATAGCTAACATGAGGAATGTGGCCTCTAAAGTCAGAAGACCTGGATTTGAATCCTGTTTCCACCTCTTATTAGCCAGGCAAATTACTTAACCAACCAGTGGTCAATTTTCTCATCTATAGGATAGGAATATTTGTCATATCTACCTCAAAAAGTGTTCTGAAGATTAACTAAAGTAATAAAAGTTAAAGTTGCTACAGCAGTTGCTGGCACATAGTACATGCTCAATAAAAACTAGCTATTATTATTAGCCACGTGGTTTCTGTATTGTTTTAATTACTTTGAAAACACAAAACAAGTTACCGTGATTGCTCCTGTGGTTCATTATGGACCAATGTGCAAGTTTTGAAAAGAATTCATTTGAAAAGAAACATTTACAAATGTATGACATGACATCATACTGAACAATAATTTCTAATTTGGTTAAAAATCTAGTCCTGTACTACTGATTATCAGAACAGTTTATAAAAGCAAGATTGATTTATTTTGTGGCATAAGCAAGAATTTCACAATGGCCTAAGGCACCAAATGATCGCAAACCATCATCCTGCAATTAAAATGGCCAGAGCTGACCCTCTCTTTATTAATCATTGATCTCTGGCTTCTGAATGCACCAGTGAGTTCAAGGTCTGGATATGTATGACTCATGCTAGCTCTGTGCCATTAAACTGTTTTATAGGAAAAAATGATTCTTCAATGCATTGAGCCTGACACTTGAGATTCTTTTTATAATTTGAAAATTGGCAGTTCAGAGTATATTTAAATGGAAAATGCTACAATTTGTGACTATCATCCAGCTGATAGAAACAATGTTTTCACCATTGAAATACCTGTACAAAAAACATTGTGGCCAGAAACTATCATGGACATGGACAAATATTAATATTTTATATATAATATTGTTAGCACATATTTTTTGTAATATTTTTTATACTCAGCACTTACACTTGGTAACATTCTCAACAGTAAAAAAATTATATGAATGAGTTAAATTATGCTATTTATTTGCAGTCATGTGAAGAATAAAACAAGCAAATGCATATATTGTAAACAAGGATTTTCTACTAATTACCATCACAGTTGTATATTTTATAATATTTTTGAGGCATGACTGTATCTCTAAACAATACAAAATTCAGTGGGGGTAAAATAATCTGAGTAGCTAGACAGATAATTGTACCAAATATTTTAGTTTTTGTTGTTTACTTTAATACGCATTATATGTTTTTTGTCATCTGTAAATGCTTATTGCTTTCTATTAAAATTTCTCCCAATTTTTTTCTATTCTATAACTATACCTTTAATATGACTACAAAAGCCTACCTATGGCAATCTTGGTTATTTTGACAATTGAATAAATATTTAGGAGATTTTGAAATTAATTTCATACTGGGGTACCATATTACCATTAGGTATTAATTTTAAACTTGTGGGTATATGTATGGCTTTTTTGCATTATAATACTTTATTTTCTTAGCTGAATCTTGACATATAAATGGATGAATATAGTATTTTTTTTCTGTTACTTTTTCAATTGACTTAAAATTACACTAAAAACACCTAGACCAGAATTATTGTCCTTTATACATGCTTTTGTCTTTGAAGTTGTGATAGAGCTGTTTACTGATATCATCTTAATCCATGAAGTTTCTTTATTAGTGATAATCTATTATAAAAATGTATACTATCTAGTCTTTATTATGCAGATAGCCAAAGGGATATCCAAATTCACTGTCAATTTTGAATTAAACTTAAGCTTTTAAGTAAGTCAGTGTCTTTGAAAGGAAATACAATGCACATCTTGCCTTCACATATTCCAGGCTTTTAAACTAAATGTGTAAGCAAACATGATTTATATTGGAGTAGAAAGATGTAGGCTAAGTTTACACTCAGTATTTCTAAGGATGAAATTTATGAGCACGGGGAGGTTTGAAGGAAATGTTTTAAAGAATATAATTTTATTCAAAATTTTAAATTTAGAAAGGAAGGAACTACTCTTCAATAATTCAAAATAAAACATAAATCTTTTGTGCAAATATTTTTATTCATCATGTATGTGGGTTAACATAATTAATGGCAGATTAACTGAAATGAGTGTGACATGATGACAAACCTAAATACCTTATGTGAGATTAAACAACAGATATTTCCTTACTGCTCTTCTTATGCCAATCTTTCCATTTGAAGAGCTCACCCATCAATAAGGACATCAGTTTCAAACAAACAAAAAAAACCTTAGTTGAGTCTAACCTCTTTTTTTTTTTTTTTTTTTTTTTTTTTTTCGGTACGAGGGCCTCTCACTGTTGTGGCCTCTCCCGTTGCGGAGCACAGGCTCCGGACGCGCAGGCTCAGCGGCCATGGCTCACGGGCCCAGCCGCTCCGCGGCATGTGGGATCTTCCCGGACCGGGGCACGAACCTGCGTCCCCTGCATCGGCAGGCGGACTCCTAATCACTGCGCCACCAGGGAAGCCCTAACCTCTTTTTTAAAAAAAAAATTTTATTGGAATATAGTTGCTGTACAATATTGTGTTAGTTTCTACTGTACAGCAAAGTGAAGCAGCTATATGTATACGTATACGTATGTCCCCTTTTTTTTGGATTTCCTTCCCATTTGGGTCACCGCTGAGCATTGAGTAGAGTTCCCTGTGCTCTATAGTAGGTTCTCATTAGTTATCTATTTTATACATAGTATCAATAGTGTATATATGTCAACCCCAGTCTCCCAATTCATCCCACCCCCACTTCCCCCTTGGTATCCATACATTTGTTCTCTATGTCTGTGTTTCTATTTCTGCTTTGTAAATAAGATCGTCTATACCAATTTTTTCAGATTCCACATATATGAGTTAATATACGATATTTGTTTTTCTCTTTCTGACTTACTTCACTCTGTATGACCATCTCTGGGTCCATCCACGTCTCTACAAATGACCCAATTTCATTCCTTTTTATGGCTGAGTAGTATTCCATTGTATATATATGCCACATATTCTTTATCCATTCCTCTGTTGATGGACATTTAAGTTGCTTCCATATCCTGTCTCTTGTAAATAGTGATGCAACGAACATTGTGGTGCATGTGTCTTTTTGAATTACGGTTTTCTATGGGTATATGCCCAGGAGTGAGATTGCTGGGTCATATGGTAGTTCTATTTTTAGTTTTTTAAGGAACCTCCATACTGTTCTCCATAGTGGCTGTATCAATTTACATTCCCACCAACAATGTAGTCTAACCTCTTTATTGGACAAGTGGGGAAAAAACCTGAAGTCAAGAGGGACCGAATAGCTTTCCCTAAAACATTTGGTATACAGATCAAAAGTCTGCTTTTTGTGAACTGAATATAGGCCAACTCAGCAATGTAAGTCACCTATCATAAGTAAATTCTTACAATTACATGTAAACTATCGAAGCTTCTAATAAGGATATTTAGATCTAGGTAGAGATGGGTTCACATTCAGGCTCTGCCCATTAAACTATTAGATTTTGATCAAGAGCCTTACATTCCTGAGAATTCATGTACTAAGTATATAATTTATCTAAAATGAGGATCACTAGATATTTAAGAATTAGAGATTGTAAAGTGAAGTGCCAGCAGTGCCTGGTTCACAGTTGTGGCTCAGTAATTGGTCATCTGGGAGAATCTACCATTTAAAGTAAATATAGAGAAGATCATAAGATGTAGAAGTTACTTGGTTTATTTTATATTTCCCTACATTTCCTGAATTATTTTCTAATTGATGTATTAACTTCATCTTTTACATGTACCTCAGAGGTCATGTTGATATTTACATTTTTAGTCCTTTACAAATTTGGTGACCCCTCACTGTGTCTTTATTTTGTCATTATTGATAAAATATGCAGAGTGTATGCATGCCATAGAACTATATGTATTCTGGACTAAAAATTATTTATTAATAGCTGTTAAAACCCATATCTAATTTATGATCATTAAAACCATACTCTACAATGAGACTAAAACTTTTGGTTTTAAAAATGATTACTATTATGTGTTATTATTAATAATAGTAAAAACTGTTGATCATGGACATATAAACTTGGGAGCTAACTCATGTCCTGGAGTTCTGCATAAATTTGATTTTATTAGTTCTGAGAATAAGGTATATCCTCAGGTATATCTTCGGATGAAGATGCCATAAGGGAAATATGAGGATAATTACACCCTGACAGCTTCCTTGGTGGGATTGTTTCCAGCTCAAAGAGACTAATCAGAGATTGTCAAGTAGAATTCACAGCAGTAGCTCAAGAATTCAATAATGTATATCATATGTACCATAGACATACATAACATAAATAACATATAACATTGCCCTTTGAATCATATTTTGGAGAAAAATAGTGCTGGATAATTTGTGATCTACTGCCTCTGTGAAGATATGATAAAGTTAATATCTTTTTTATTCAGTCCTCTTTAACTCATGTTGGGGTCTAGTGGCTGCCCGGCAGACATTCTTGAGGGCTAGGGCAGCAGCTACTGGCTTAACGGTGGTCCTGATGGGGGACAAACAAGGTCACACACAATTTCAGCAAACACCTTCTAATAATAACAATATTTAATGTTTGTTAATTATTATGAGTTAAGGACTGTGCTAAACTATACAAATGATCTTATATAACCTCAATGTAAACATACAAAATAGGCCGTATTATTATATTACCATTTTACAGAAGAAAAAATGATACTATTATTAACCTAACAAAAGGTCTATAGCTAGAAGTGGCAGAAACAGGATCAGGTCTATCTACTACCAAATCCCAAGATCTTGGTCACTACTGTACTGCCTCCTGCCCAACCTGTCTTTACTTTGTTATTTTTTTAATGAGTATTGTCTAAGTCAAGAGATAGATACATGGAACTGTGCATTACCTTGATGTTCAGTCTGAGATATCCCTGGTGAAATTGATTCTTGTCTGTTCTGAAGCATAGCTTCTGAAATTTCACTTATTTAGAATACAGTAACGACATATTTATTAAGTTCTGTGCTAGAGGCTTCTATAGGTATTTTCAGACTTGGAAAAGTGTTTTAAATTTTCTAAGATTTTGGGATATGATGGAGTATAATTTTTTGAGCAAAGAGTGCACTATAATTTTCTTCACATGCATGAACTAAAGGCATAAAAGATGCAGACAGTGTAGGAATCAAAGGAGCATCAGAGTAGAAAAGCTAGTGGAAAGTAAAAATTCAGCTCCAGTAAATGAATGGCTGATCCATCACTCCTTTTCTTTGAAGTTTTGACCTGAAAGAATAACAACAAAAAGAGGCTGAGGAAGGAAAAAACTTGCTTCCAAAAGAGTAAAACGAAATATGTCAGATAATTTCCTCCTTTTTTAAAAACCCCAAGGAAGTCAACTTACGGCTGGAGGACTTCTTTTAGGTTCTTCAATGAGACTAGAGGGAAACCATTTTTAAAATAGGTCAGTATCAAAGAAGTGTCCCTAGATTCACTCATGACACAAGTCTGATCAGGTACTGTGATTATTAATGCACTCCAGAGCAAACTCATTTGACATTTCCTTCAGATATACAGAGAGATGTTTGGAATTATTTAGAAACAGCCTCTTTAAAGATAGTGGGTCTGTCTCGGCTCTGTGAAGAATGTTAATCGTACTCATTTGAGGAAATTTACTGACATGATGCATATAAATGGAATTCAGTTTACTGAATTATATGAACCCTTGAGACAGGCAAAAATTTATAAACCAACTGAGGCTTTAACAAAAAAGCAAAGAAAAGTTAGTTGTAGATATTCCATTTATTTATCAAATATTTACTGAGCTCTATGATTGACTATATGAGGGTGGCTTAAAAGAGGGAGTAACCCCAAAGTTTTGAAGAATCAATAGGAGTTTTCCAGAAATATGAAGGTGAATCAGAATTCTAGGCAGAGGAAAGAACAGGGAAAAAGCGCAGAGAAATAATGAAGGGTCCAATCATTACATGAGGATCTTTAATCAGCTACAGTATAATCACTTGGAGTATTTGTTTAAAATGAGGTTACAGTGTCTTCCTTGCCACGTGAGTCATACTCAGTGACAGCAGAAGGCAAGAATTTACATTTTACTAGGCACACCTAGGCTGTTTTAAAAGGCATGCCTAGGTTTTTATAAGATTTGAGAATTGTTGGAATAGATGGTAGAAGTATTTGGATTCAAGCAACAGAATTTCACAATCTGTTTTACACTTATAAAGAATATGCTGATGGCCTATGAATAATGAGAGAGGTTTGAAAATGAAGGAAAGTAACCTGTTAAAATTCTGATACAGTGATCCTTACTTCCCTTTCCCTTTATAGTCAGCTTTAATCAGACTTTAGTTCCTAAACACTTGTCAAAGTTACCAAGAAACTTTAGCTTTCCAAATTGCTAATTTTCAACCTACATCTCAGCAGCATTTGAAAAAATTGAATACCCACGCTAAAACATTGAATGTTTTTGGTCCCTAAGAAACTACCTGGTATTCATTTTCATTTGCTTCATAGCCCTCTCTACTTCTACTTCATTGCGTCCTCCAGAATCTTTACCTGTTTTTTTTGTCTTTCAATATTTACTCTTTGAAATAGTAGCTTTAAATTATTCATATAATTAGACCTCAGATATCTATCTCCAGACCCTTTCTTTTCCTTTTACTTTATACTTATATGTTCAGCTATCTACTCAAAAATCTCTGCTTTGATGTTTAGATGGAGTTTCAAATGTTTACGCTTTAAGGGAGATCACTCTAGATCCAAACTTGCTCCTTCTCTAGTATTACTCATTTTGGGTATTGGCACCCCTACTCCATCGGGCCAAATACCTAGTAATTCCTCCCTTCCTCCCTTCCTCCCTTCCTCCCTTCCTCCCTTCCTCCCTCCCTTCCTCCCTTCCTCCCTTCCTTCCTCCCTCCCTCCCTTCATCTCTCTCTTTCTCTTTTAATTTAATTAATTTTTTTTTTTTTTGTATTTCATGGTCGATCCATCAGCAACTCCACTGGAACTTTCCTTAAACTATATCCTAAATCTTACATCTTCTCACCAACTCCATGGCTACCATTCTAGTTCAAGCCGCCAGCATCACCTATTGCCTAGACAATAGCAATAGACTCCTACCTGATCTGCCTGTCTCTATTCTTCCTCATATAGTAAATTTTTCATAGTGATCCTGAGTGACCTTTAAGAACGTAAAAATGCCACTATCCTGCTCAGAATCCTCCAATGGCTATCTTACTCAGAATACAATTTAAAGACCTTACCAAGGCTCACAGGGTCTTCTGTCTCTTCTGCCAATATATTCTGTAATTATATTGATACTTTATTTCCACTGCTTCAGCTGTGGTGGACTTCTTGCTGTTTAACATCAAGCTTGTTTTTCTTCAGAGATTGGAATTATGGCTTCCTCTAGTTGGTATGCTCTTCTCCCAGATATCAGCATGTCATTCTTCTTTTTATTCGGGTCTCTGTTCATATATAAGTTCCTTTGAATGTCCTTTTTATGAGCACCTTACATAAACAGTTCTCTCTCCTCTATGTTACCCTGTACTCCCCTACCATGCTTTATTTTATTCACAGCGTTATCACATTTAAATTGTATCATATAGGTATTAACTAGCTTATGTATTGTCTCTCTTCCACATGGGAATATAAAATCCTTAGAAATAAGTACTTTATCTTGTTTACTTTTTCTTAAGCACTGGGCTCAAAAAAAGCATAGTAGTAGATAGAATGCAGACAAAGAATACTTGTTAAATGAGTGAATCTTTTATACGTAAAATGTTGAAGGCTTAACAATGGCATTATGAATAAGGGTGGTGAGAAAAGAAAAAAGGATGATTCTGCTTTGTGAAATTGTCATTGTACTGACATTATGTTATATTGTACTATAATATGGTAAGATGAAGAACTAGAAAACATGAAAAATGTCAACATTTCTATTATCAAAAGGACAATAAGAAGGGTAAAATGGTTAATCTATTCAAAAGAATGAGATGTCATCAACAGATCTGGGTTTGAAGGGTTCTTGAAAGTGGAGTTGCTGTGACAGAACAGGAGGTAAGAGAAGAAAATGGGCAGAGATGAGCTGAACAGACACTCTAGGCATAGAGATTGACATTAAAAATCAAGACTATTTGGGAAAACTACAAATAATTAATCATACTAAACCACAGGATTGGAGATTAGGGAAGATTGCAAGGTAAGAAATAAGGGTGGAAAATGATCACATCCCAGGTATTTGTAGCTTTGAAGGCCATACTTAAATTATTGGGGATTAATCTAAGTAAGGGATGGGTGATATTAAAAGAGCTTTAAGCAAAGAGAAGATAGTGGATGTTTGTTGTTTTTTGTCACTACAGAACCAAAGAATTTTGGGGAGTCCCAAATAGCATGGCAGGATTTTAATCCTACCACAGTGGCTGAAATGGGACAGACTGTACCTCTCATTGCTCCCTGGCAGCCAAGGCAAGGACATATGGCTTAGCCAATTGGATGCTTTGACTGGGGATTTTGATTCCTGAGGAACAAACAATATTCACAATGGTAGTGGAAGAATCAAGAAATCAGGACTATGGTGGCCCATGAGTGTGAATTGCAGCAACACTATGAAGTACTGAGCACAGTATTATTAGTCCTTGGAGCTTTAAAAGGCCTTTTCAGCTTTCTGTATTTTTTTGATAAGAAGGTGAATGTTACAAGTCTCAGAAACCAGCAAAATCACAGATAGATACACATGGGGGAGAATTAGGGAAGGAAGTATATAATGTTTGAAGATCGAAAGATAATTTTTATGAAGTTTTAAAGTTTTGTGAAACTTGCTGATAGGGAAAGACAATATTAAATGGTATCCTAGTGGTTTCAACAACTGAACTTCCTAAATTTGAGCACCAAGTTTTGTTATATTCATGGTGGTCGACTCATATTTGGTAAATGATGTCAGATTAGATTAGTGTAGGCAGTTCCATATGATGGTTCTAACATAAAATTTTGATTGTCCAAGTTGGTCAAAATATTTGGAATATTGTCATATTTACACTTCATGTTATATAGAAGTGAAGCTTAAGTGAAGGGCTCATCTCTTCAGGGTGAATGAACTTTTCCAGTTAACCTGTATTCAAATGGTTCATAAAGAATTCTTAGAAAAATTTAAATGAATTTGACTACAATCCATTGTAGGACTGGATCCAGTCTTTAAGGGATCTCATCATACAATTAACTTAAATTAATACAAAGATAGAATTGAATAATTTAATATTCAGCTTTTTGAGTAATAATATGATATTTTTAATGATTACACTGCTAGAACATAGATCTTCTATCAAAGTTTTGTCTATTAATTTAATGATTCCTTTTCTGTATTTATGTTAACCCTAAATAACAGCTGATCTAAATAGCCTGAATTTACTTAAAATTTATGCTCAGAATTTTTTTTTTTTTTTTTTTTTTTTTGCTGTACCATTGCGAAGCACAGGCTCCGGACGCGCAGGCTCAGCAGCCATGGCTCACGGGCCCAGCCGTTCCACGGCATGTGGGATCCTCCCGGACCGGGGCACGAACCCGCGTCCCCTGCATCGGCAGGCGAACTCTCAACCACTGCGCCACCAGGGAAGCCCCTATGCTCAGAATTTTAAACACCATAAATGAGCTCATTTGCTTACAAACATTATGATCTACTGTATATTACCCCACCCATTGAATATTTCAGACATCTTTAATGTCTACTGCATTGAAAGCAATTTAATGAGCATCAGTGGAAAATTATTATCTGGCAAGAATAGAGTTATATAATGCTATTCATATCATACAAATTCTGTGAAAGCATGACATTTTATATTATTTGAACATTTTTTATGTATTAATTATAGCTAAACTACTTTGGATAGTTCATTGCAAGCTTTCATCAAAAGAGACTAGCAACATTTAGACGTAATTCTAGAGGTAAAGAAAACTGAAATTTCAATTCAGTTGTTAGAAGCTTTGGCATCTTATTATTTTCATACAAAAAGGTATTGTGCAAGAAGCAGTTGTCTTCTAAATAAACTGACTGTATTCATGGTTTAGCAGAATCAGTTACTTTGCAACTGATTCTGACTACAGCTAATATTTGAACTTTAAGCACTGTGATCTCAGGATTTTACCTAATGGCACATGTGAATCACTCAGGGCTGAGGCAAAAACATGCAGAATGTGCTCATTAATGATTCTGTTTGCATTAAAGAAACATTTTTCAAGGAAAGCTTCATGAAAGGGTCCAACCATGACCTTAAGATATGAGATTTTTCATAGAATACAGGGACTGGGGAAAATTCAACATCTTATAAGGAAGCTCATTAACCAAATGGCTGATATAGCGCATGGCAATAGGACTCGCTAGGCATTGGTGAACCAAGCTGAAAGTTTGATAGTGGAACATGTTACACATAATTAAATATGGATCCTTCCTAATCAATAGTGAGGGCATAATTACTTTTCTCAAGGTTAGTTAGGCAGGGTTATTTAAGGGGACAGAAGCCAGACTGAAGGAAATCAAGAAGACAAACTAGAGAATCACACATTTTGGAGTTGAGAAGGCTATTAGGAACTTTGGCACACTTGAAAAAACAGACTACAGTTTTATCAGTAGTCTCATTAGGGAACTATTAGACAAGGTCAAGGAGGCCTGTGAGAACTGATGGATACATTTAAGCAATGCCTCCCTGCTTCACCAAGTTGCTCAGTAATAGCTGCCACATTTTCATGTCTTGAGAGATATATACAGAGAGACAGAGAGAGAAGCAGAGAGAGAGAGGGGGAGAGAGGTTTCAGGGAATTGTCTCACATAATTGCAGGATGGCAAATTTGAAATTTGTAGGGCAGGTTAGCAGGCTGGATCCTCAGGCAGGAGATGATGCTGCCGTCTTGAGGCAGGTTTTCTTCTCAGGAAAACCTGTTTTTGCTCTTAAGGACCTCAGCTAATCGGGTGATGCACACTCACATTATCAAAGGTAATCTCCTTCGCTTAAAGGATTGTAAATCATTAGCTACATTGCAGATATTATCCATATCTACAAAGTAACCTTCACAGCAACGCCTGAATTAATATTTGATTAAAAAACTGAGTATTATAGCCTAAACAGGTTAACTCATAAAACTGACCATCACAGTATTGCTTGATATTTCAAGAAGGGGAAAAATAATCTAGGTCTGGGATCTGGTGGATAGCATCCTGATGAGAGTCACTAGTGTGGAAATTCAAGGTAGTTCCTCCCGTTTCCAGAACTAAGGTTATTTATACACTCAGGCCTAGGAGGGTTGAATCCCTTTGCAGAAGGATCTTGCAACTTGGCCAAGTGTATATACTCTTCCTCCAGTACTTCACCGGAAAGGCCATTTATTAAGATGACAGCTTATTTGAGAAAATATCCAGATCTTCCAGGAATTGGTAGAAACATGGTTCTGAGGAGATGCTCATGCAAAACTCTACCATAGTTCATGGTAGTATGGAGATAAATGGAGTCTTGACTCAGGGTTATTGTAAAATAGGTCTAGCAGACCCACAGATATCCTGTCGTTGTTTTTCTAGTTCCTTATGCATATTTAGCAACAGGATCTCCACACTGGTTCCCTGACTTATGAAATAATGATTATAATGGAAGGAAGAGTCAAGTATAAGTACCCGGAGTTGCCTCCTCTCACAAACTTATTAATGTAATGAACCAATACTAATCCTCTTTCCAGGGAGGGATTTTAGAGATTAGTTTCACCGTAAAAACTTAGAAGACACACAGGTGGCGATTCCTATTATATCACCTCCTAATGTATACGATTAATCTATGAAGAAGCTAAATGAGATTTTGAGAAAGACTGTGGATAATCACAGACTTAATCAGATGGTGATAACAATCTCAACTATAAGGTATTATTTTTTGGAGAAAATCAGCTCAGTTCCTTATACCTGGTATGTAACATTGACTTAGCAGATACTCAATTCTATTTTAAAAAGACAATAGTCATTTGCCCTTACCCAGCAGTGGCAGTAACATCCTGAAATCTGTCATAATAGAGTCTGCAGGAATCTTGATGATCTTGATAATCCAAAGAACATCATACAAGTCCCTATGTTAATGGAATTATGCTAATGAGACCTGGGCATCAGAAACTAGTACATATCCTAGATGCCTTAGAAAGACACATGCTTGCCAGGGGTTAAAAAATAAACTCCAGGAAAATTCAGGTGCTATTAGGAGTCTCCAGAGCAACAGAGCCAATAGGATACATATCCAGAAGAGAGAGAGATTTATTTTAAAGAATTGGCTCACCTGGATGCCTGCTCACTTTTTGTTGATTCCGTTAAATCTATCCCTTTAAATATTGTTTCAGTGGAGGCTTTACGGTTAAATCATCTGAGTAGAAATTTGTTTCCTGCAAGACTCAGATCCAGAGAGTATGTCTTTCTGTCTATCTGTCTTTGTCTCATCCAGGCCTAATATTGAGATGAGTATTTGTAAGGCAGTCCGTGAATATTTGTTGACTGATAATTATCATAACAACCACCATTTATTGAGCTTGAACTATCCAGCAGAAACTATGCTAGGTATTTCACATTTATTTCACTTTAGTCCTCATATTAACCCTAAAAGGGTTTTACAGACAAGAAAAGAAAAACTCAAAAAGGTTACTCGGGTAAGGTGAAACAACTAGTAAGTAGTGGCATAGGAATTTTACCTAGATCCGTTTGTAATAATATTTCACCATGCATAATAAAAATCCACTTATTTTCTTGCTATTAATTTTGAGGTAGGTATTGTAAATAAACAAAAAAATTCCATTCTTTTCCACATGATATACTCAACAAGTATGCAAGAAAGTCTAATTGCGTTATTTTTATTTTTTCCAGTTGCATTTTTTTTTGTTAATTTTTAGTGGAGTATAGTTGCTTTACAGTGTAGTTCCATTATTTCTTGAACACTCAGTCCTTTTGCCCTCAACTTGCCACAAAATGTAGGTGATGTACTTGTCCCCAAATTATCACCACTAATTCACTGAGATTGAACAGGTAGCATTTAGAGCCACTTCATTAGTATATTTGCTTCACAAATGGAATTTGTCCTATACTGGAAGAAATGTACTGTACCTACTTCTCGAGAGCTCTCTTAGAATTTTTTAATACCATCACTAAAAATAGAGAGAGAGCCAATATGATTTTTAAGACATGGGGATATTATTGGAATCCCACCATCTGGCTCTACAAATTCCGAGGAAGAGTAAGACCTGTTTTTCTGGTTTAATGTGGGAAATCTAGTGTCATGATTCCAAAATATTTCCAGGCCCTTCCTATAGACTATTATGTTTATTTGTAATACAGTAATAATTGTTTGTATACAGAGTCTTAAAAGCTATCCCATAGCTGCTGTCTCGTCACATGATACAATAGATAGTCATGAGTAGAAATGGAATAAAATCATCAAACCGCTGTCTCCTTTCCTGAGAAGTAACATGACTGTGGAAAGATCAGGACCATGTCTTTAGCTTCTCAGACCTGAGCAGAGGATCAAATTGGGAACTGACAATAAAACGTTCATTTTTTCCAGAAGACCTGGATCCATGTTTCCACCAGGGTGGTAGATTAAATTATGTCCTGAAGGATATGAATGACATCTACATAAGAAGGCACAGAAAAGTCCATTTTGAGTTGAGTACCCCACAATCAGCAAGCCTGTTTGAACAGAGGACCCACACAATAAGTGATTAACTATACTTTACCTCATTTAAATTTAATCTTAGTTCTACCCTTCTCTTCTTCCATTTTATATAATCTTGGCACTTTATTTTTAAAAAAGAAGTTGCATTTCCAGGTGCATTTTCTTCTTTGAGCAAAAGTTTGGAATGAATTCAGCTTTTTTTTCCTCAAGATTTACTACATTGCGATTTCCATTAATATAACAAACAAGAATTTACAGATTTATGACAAAGCATGAAGGGGTAAAGTGACTTGTTCCAGGTTAGGGAGCAACTCAGAAACAAAATCAAGGAATTGCAGAAAGTAAGGAAATACTCAAAACAAAAGGCTGGTAGCATGTTAAAAGGATGTGGGAGATAATGTGAAAGTACTCCGAATGGCCGAGGCAGGAATAATTCAAGCAAGAAAATAAAAAACATATACTCCACAATAGAAAATGAATATCCATAAAACAAATCTCTATACTAATATAACAAATGATTAAACAAATAACTAAATGAGGAAGAAGATACAAATTTCCTATACAGAAGAATTCCAAATAATTTATGTACATTTATTACCCACAGTCTCCAGGAGATGGAAATTGACACCCCCAACCTCCCCTTCCTGATGTAGTGTGGACTGTGCTTAGTGACTTGCTACCAAAAAGGACAGTATGAAAATAGCTGAGAAACAAAGAATGACTTTACAGTGGAATAAACTGGCAAATACTACCTTGACCAGGTGATCCGGATAAGGGTCATGAGTGATAAGTAATGTATCCTTGATACGATGTGCTAAGAATGGCACTTCACTTCTGTCATCTTCCTCTAAAAAATCTATAACCCTAGTCTAAAAATGAGAAAACCATCAGACCCAGTTTGAGGAACATTCTTCAGAATATCTGACTGGTACGACTCAAAACTGTCAAGGTCATCAAAATCAAGGAAAATATGACAAACAGTCATACACCAGAAGACACATGATGACCAAATGCCATGTGCTATCCCGAATGGGGTTCTGGAATAGAAAAGGACATGAGGAAAAAACTGGTGAATTCCAAATAAAGTGTGGAGTTTAGGTGATAATTATATACCAGTATTGGCTCCTTAGTTAAGACAAACATTTTGTAGTAGTATAAGATATTAAAATAGGGATATCTGAACAAGGGGCATATAGGATCTCTCTGTACTATCTTTGAAACTTTTCTGTAAAGATGAAACAAATCTAAAACTAAAAGTTTATCTTAAAAAATCAGAAAAAAAGAACAGAGATTACTAGAGGTCTTTACTGTCCTAACCAAATTTTTATAAAATAGGTTTTTTAAAAAAATGTATTACTGAGTAAACTCTTTACAAACTCCCAGTTTCCATTGTTCAGCACATTCTAGTATTAGAAAAGAATGTTTATAGAATGAAGTAAGTGAAACAGCACTCAGCACATTGCCTTGTATAAAGTAAACCCTCAATAAATGTTTATCAATTGATTGAATAAGATTGCAAATTATTTTTCACCTTGGCTTAAGGTACTTATTACTTTGGTTTCTTATGTAATAAGTAGATGGGTATAAGTGAGAGGCTTTTAAAAATATGGAAGTATTAATCCCTAAAAACTATGCTAATAAGAATCAATAAATAATATAGTAGGTTAGTCATCCGGTGAAGTAATTCATCTGGTGAAATGGTCTCAGTTTATCCTGGAGGAGATTTGAGAAAGGTCTACGTAATCAAGTTGATTGGGAAGTAGGCTCAGGAGTGCATAATGGGAATAGAATTGTTATGAAAGAAAAATAGGTGGATCAATGACATTAACATTCCTGAAGACAGTATAGTTAGCCAAAGTGTGAAGAAGACAGACCCTGAGAAGGATAATTTGTCAGCATTTCCCCAGCACTCTCCACAGATGCCTCAGGCTATCATAGCTTGATGTCATTAACTATCAGATTCATTCATCTAACTCTCCTTGCTCTGATTAATTTTATTTCCCTTGTAGATTTTTCAGTAGAAAGAGAATACTCTAGGGTCACTTTGCTAGTTACAGCTCTCATGGTAAATTCATAGATTTGCATTCTGGTTTACTCACTAGTTTCTTAGGCATTTGGTTAACCTAGTTTTCTTTTTTCACCAAATACGTGTAATGTTATTACCCACCTTATATACTAGTTTCGAAATTAAAATAAGTGACAAAATGCATATCTTGTGCTTAGTGAAATGCCTTCTGTAAGCAACCATTAATTTTTGAGTCATATTGTTGATATTATCATTGTTTTGTTGTTATGGAATCCTTTTCCATCTCCATTCTGAATTGGAGCCATTCTGACAAAATTGAATTCTTTAACCTGAAAATCTGAGAATTAGATAATGGAACACTTACTCTCTTGCTGGCCTGCCTAAGCAGTGGATTGGTTTCCCCTCTTACTCCTGTTTCTACTCTCACTTTCAACACCAGCACCTGAGGATTATATACGTATCTCACAACAGCTAGTAATGGTAGGTAGGCTACTTTATAGGGATCTCTTAATTTATCACTGAAATGAGGCACCTCTGGAGTGGAACATAAAAACTATTTAGCCAGCAGATTGAGCAGCTGTGATAACTGGCGTATGTGATTTAAACTTGAGTAAAATTGTGTTTAATTGAAAATTTGGTCACTACATGAAACTTTCACTGCAAAGGTTAGTACGACATTGAAGGACTGCCAAGGGTGCCAAGAATGTAGAAGAAAGATCCACTTAAGTTAATATTTCATGAAGCAGTCAGTGTTTTATAAGGCAGAGTTCTAGAAGATATGTTCCAGAACCACTTTCATCAGAATCACCTGGGGCATTTGTTAAATTGCAGATCCCTTGGCCTCAAAGACATTCTATTGGACCAGAATCTCCCTAAGGGGAATCCAGGAATTTGCAGCTTTTGCAAGATTCACAGGTAATTCTTATACACCCTACATTCTGAGGACCTGATTTTGCTTTATAAATTAAGAGAGCGTTTCCTAATCAGTGTGCTCACAGATTTTATTCTCGGTGTTCATGCCTTTCCAGAATCTTAAGTTTAAATCTTAGTAGGCAAAAAGAGGGACAGTATCAAGTATTGTGCCTTGCTAATCAACATTTACAGTAGCATATTTTTAGAATATGTTTTGTAAACTAAAAATTGTACTCTGCATTTTTAAATAACAGGTATTTTAATTACAAAAGACTTCAGTTGAGAAAGTTTAGTCTATTTGCATATAAAGGGGTTTCTAGATGCACGGCAATTCTACTAAGCCTAATTTTTTTGTTTTGTATTTTCATTTGTCAGAATCCTTCTGTATATGAGGTGGGTTTTCTTTCAATAAACAGTTTATGGGACACATATCAGAATCAAGCTCTATCAGCTTAACCTCACTGATAGCTCTTTGGATTGGATTAATTTTCCCAGATTTGCTTTGTTCAGTGTCCAATATTTGTGGTCCTGGTGATCCTTCCGTGATGCCTGATACATGTTTGTGTTTCCAAAATTTACAAACATATCCCAGGGAAAATACACCAGACTGGTTTATTTGCAGTTAAATGTTCATCCTAACAGCAGTCCAGTGGAACCCATTGCAACAATAAGCCAGTGGAAACAATCATGCAAATGATTTCCCTCTGGTCACACTGAAGGAATAGAACTTTGAGTCACAGAAACCTATGTATCACCTGTATGACTTTGAATACATTCTATGGGCTTTCTGAGCCTCTGATTACATACCTATAAAATGAATTGAACAATAAGATAATATTTGTAAGTGCCCATCATATACCAGCTAAACAGAGAATAGTAGCTAAAAGAAAGCAGCCCTAAAAATAGTAGAACACAGATGGGAGGAGGCTGCATCTCCTGGGGCTTTGCTTTATAGACATAATGCAGAACTCTTCATTTTGAGAACTGGACATCCAGACTCTTTGTGAGTACCAGAACTATTATAAAAGAGAAGAAGAAAAGAATAAAAGTCTCATTTTGTGGCACAGCTAGAACTCATAGTCATTTTGTGATTTTTGAATTGTAAAGTGAGTAAGAGTGTTATTTACTTCAAGAAACATTTCCATTGTACCATGGTTTCATGAATGTAGAATTCTTAATAAAGACAGTGTGCTGTGAGAAATACCTCTTGATGCAGCTGACCTTACATTTCCTGTGCTACTTTTTATTCTTAGACTTCACATTTCCTGTCTCCCCCTTTATACATAGTGAATAAAAATTGTCTCTACATTTTATATTATTGTGCACTTTATCATTTCTTATTAACATTTTTATCTTCACAAAAAGAGAAAAAATGCCATTTTCCATGAAGAAGAGGAAGAATTAAGGGTTTTTAAGCCTTAAAAATATTTATAGCTATTAAAATCATTACTCTGCCTTCTCAAAAAATAACCATTTTAAAGGAAAGGGTCTTTTAACTGTCTCCTGATTACACAGTGATAACAGTTACCTAATGAAATATGTTAATATAATTGGTTTGGTGACTTTAGTTTTTACAAAATAAGGTGAGTTAAAGGTAATATTTTCATGATATTGAACTGGTGAAGTTTTTACAGTATTTTTTGAAAAATCTGTATGCCCCCCACCCCTTAACTCAGGTTCAAGAGGCTGCAGGAGACTAGAAAACCCACTCAGAAAAAGTGTGCAGTGTTTGAAAAAAGACTTAATGTATCAAAATAGAAAGAAGGCCTTCAATTTGATAATTAGTAAAAATATAAATTAGAATGTAAGTTATTTTCAATAAAGGAAATCTTGTTAACCCACATTGAAATATGGGCCCATAATGTTAGATAAAATTAGAATAGAAGAAAGAACTGAACCTATAGGACTCTGAGAAGAAGAAAAAATATTCTGGAAAAACTCCATGAAAAGGTACTAGCTTGAAGATTTGGATTAGAAGATTTTCCAGTTTTTTCATTTTGTTTTTATTACATGTTTGTACATGAACTTTTTTCCAATTATTATTTCCTTAGATTTTCAGAACTAGATTTATTCCATTAGAGAAAAATATAAAGCTTTTGCTGGATGTCACTATGAAAACATATAAACATACGTTGCATAGAAAAATGTTTAAGCATAATGTCTGAGAATGCCTATCTGACTATATAATCATTAGTATTTAGCATTACCATTTAAAAGTTATTGCAAATAATTAGATGGATAAAAATTGCCTCTTCTTTTTTTCCTATTTTTGTTTGATTGCTAATAAAATCTCATATATTTATTTGTGATGTCAGTTTATTTATGAGCAATACCCATTTGAGAATTAGCATTTGTTTTTATGAATCTCTGAGTTCTCTTCATATATTAAATGTGTTCATTTTTATCACTCAAAATTGTTGCAGATGTTTTCTCAAGTTTGTCATTTACCACTTAAAGTAGTTTTGATAATTTTATAATTTTTTTATAATTATAATTTTTTATAAATGTAATTTTTTATAAATGTAATTTTTTATAAATTTAAATGTTCTCTTCCTGAAAACACAGAAAGAAAAAAAAAACACCCTGTATTTTTGTTTCCCAGTTCCTGTGTGACCAGTTCTGGCCAATGGAATGTAGATAGATGTTATATATACCATTTCCTGGCTTGGCAATGAACTTTTATGCACTGTCTTCTTTCAACTTCATCATTGTGACTGAAAGCAAATGACTTTGAGGTAGTAGAGACACATAATGGTGAGAGTCACAAATCTGAGAGTGCTCAACCTGTATCAAGGTGTACACATTAATAAATTAATTTTTGTCATGTTAGGTCCTTGATATTCAGAGATCATAGTTACCATAGGTTAGTCTAGCTTGCCCTAATATGTTACATTTGCTATTCTACAGGATATCTGTTATCCAAATCTTTACTATGAAAATTATTCATTTATCCTTCCTTCCCAAGATAATTTCCCAGAATCCACTTTTATTTGCGATTTGTTTCTTCAAAGTACATGAATGTCGAGAGTATCCTTGTGATCATCTCAACATTCTAGCATTGACTCAATTGTATATCACCGTATGCCAGGTTAGAGGTTGATGAGATATCATTCTCCATATTCCAGTCCATGACCATGTTTAAGGAAATGATTTCTATCAATTCTTTTTCCTTCTCAACAAATATGGACTGTGATGATACCTACATGTGATTTGGAAATAAAGGGAAGTTACTTTTACAAATTGTAAACAATATGGTAAAGATCAAAGAAAGCCCAAAGCAGAAGATTATAGGTAGGAAGACAAGTTAATATGTATTTGCGTGGAAGTCACCTAGAAGAAGCCAATCAGACTGAGAAAATACATAGTAAGCTTCAGAGGATAACAGGAGTGATTCCAAGAATATTGAGATCACATAACTTAATGAGGGCTTGGGAGAGGTGATTGGAAGAAATAGAAAAGAAAATACAAAGGACTATTCACAAGTCAGCAAATCTGGCTTAAAGGACTATAGAGCACCTCAACAGAGAGACATCTGGAGCAGAGCCATATCCTGTCTGCATTCTGGGTATATGGAAATTGGATGAATTTGGACAGTGAAGTTTATGCGTCAATTGTATGTTCCAAGTAATTCACTCTTCTTTGTACCATATTAATCTTCATGATTAATGTGTTGTCATATTTTGAAATTCTTTCACCTTTGAAATTTTAAAAATGCCAAGATTTTACTATGATAGCAAACTTTTCTACTTCTTTTATTTTGATGTTCCCAGTGTTCCCATGAGTACAGGCTCTATAGCAGGCTTCCTGAGCCCAAATTGGCTTACTTCTACATTTACTATTTTATTGTTGTTGTTGTTATGTGACCTAGATTCTGTGATTCATTTCTTATCCTTTAATCTCTTGTACCTTGTTCTCCAGCCATGCCTATCCTAAATCAGGATAGAAATACTATTTTATTTGACTCTGCATTTCTGGTACCTAGCATTCTAGATAGAATCACAGGAAAGATTAATTCTCAGAAGTTATTGAAACAAATTTTTGTCAAAATTTAAAGGGAAAGATTCCAGGTTAAGATACTATAGCTCTTCTGTATGTCTAGAATCTTAGGAAGTAGGGGGAGGAACAGAAATGTAAATTATGCAGTATTTCACAAATCAGGAGGAATAATTTTCATTACTATTAAAGGACAACACTGCTGTATTTGAGTGACATCAAAAAAATAATGAAGGTTTAGAAATCAGGAACACACAGTTCTACACTTAAAGGCCTAGGGAATGAGAACCGTCATATTTATAATGTAATGTAGGTGATATATTTTGCAATTTGGTGAAACAAAAGTGTATTCTCTGATTGATGCATTACGGGAAGTACAGCTTGGATGTCCTAAGCCAGGCTAGATAATGGCAACATAAAACTTGAGCTTGCTTCAATTTATCTCTTTTTGGACAGGTCAGTCCCTGGCTTTCTGTAAACTGATCAGCTTAGAAAAAAAGTAAAGAATCAACTAACTAACGTCCCTGAGATATTGTAAATTTCTAGCAGACAAAATACTGTTTTATTCTATTCCTCATATGACCTAACAAAAGCAATAATAGGTGCTTAACAAATATCTGTTGATTTCATTTCTTTGGTTTAGCACAATGCAAGGCAATGTGGGAGCTTAGAATTAGCACAGGACTCAATCTCTCATACTAAAGGCATTTAATCTTGCTAGGAAGACAAGAATTTAGAAGCATTTGCTGAGAACCAGAGGAGTCTTAGTTCTATTTAGAACTTTCTAAATGACCCTGAACTGCGAGCATAATGATCTTACATATGCGTTTTACTGTAGCATGTTGTTTGTTTCTCCTTAAAAGCCATGATAAAATACTTATGACTTTTAATGTTTATATATTAGTCTACAGGTTGAAAAATGAGACTAGAGGCCACCTGCAAAGACTGATAATTTTCCATTATTAGAATTCTTAGTTCTAATCAATATTATGCTTGTATGTTATCTCACTATCGATTTGTCTGTTTTATGTTATCAATACTCTTAAAAGAACTCTTCAGGATAGTTGTCTTAATTTAACATCTAAAACAAGAAGAAAAATCACGATATATTTTTTCTCTTTTAAAAAATATGTGATTACAAACTAGTGGTTACCAACGCAGAGAGGAAAGGGGGGGAGGGCGAATATTAAGAGTAGGGGAGTGAGAGGTACAAACTATTAGTTATAAAACAAGCTATAAGGATATAATGTACAACACGGAGAATATAGCCATTTATAGTTAGTTTGTAATAACTATAAATGGAGTGTAACCTTTAAAAATAAAAACATGGAATAATTTTTGTCACAAGTTTAAGTATATGATTAATCATAAGGTTTATGGTGAGAGCTTATTTTATTAATGAAGTGAAATCAACACTTAAACTTAATTCTTTTTTCTTTTTTTTTCTTTTTTTGCGGTACGCGGGCCTCTCACTGTTATGGCCTCTCGCGTTGCGGAGCACAGGCTCCGGACGCACGGGCTCAGCGGCCACGGCTCACGGGCCCAGCCGCTCCGCGGCATGTGGGATCTTCCTGGACCGGGGCACGAACCCGTGTCCCCTGCATCGGCAGGCGGACTCTCAACCACTGCGCCACCAGGGAAACTGCAACTTAATTTTTGACATAAGATTTCATATATTTGTGTGTGTTCTCCATGTAAGCTTACTAATATTAAGGGAAACAGAATTTACATGCTACTTTTATAGTCTTGTGACTATAGCATGTATGTTTCATGTTCTATGAAGACTTGAAGGCCATATTTAGCTGTTAAATGGATAAATAGATATTAAACATCTGAAGAGAACTTTGGTTTAGGCAAAATAGCAGCCACCAAGCCCAGAAAGGATTTCACACATTTCTATCTTTCCTCTCACTCTTCTGTGCCAAGACTCCAGGATCTCCAGTGATCTCAAGAAAAACAGGACATTTCCAGTGACTTGCAAACAGGATTTCTGTTACTGAATTTCTAACACAGTTGGCCCAGTTGTTAGTCCGGGCAGTAACCTGGACTAGTAAAAGCCACTCTAGAGAAGGAGGTGGAAGAGGAAGATCAGGAGAATCAGGTTAAATAGGCCTATTGCTTTGTGATCACAGAGGAAGGAGGAAAGTAAAGTTCGTTGGCTTTACTCTCCTCACTGAGTGTGGCTGTGTGCAATTTGGCTTTAGATATCTACTCAGCTAACAAAAATATAGTGTCTATTGTGTTTCAAGACCACAAAGCACTCTTTGTGGAAAACATAGTGATAAGCTGTTCCATTGTGCTGGTAACAAAGTTCAGAACAATCTACAAGCATTTCTTTCTCTGTACTCAAAACCACCCAGTAGAGAGGAGAGGTGGGTGGATTGCCTGATTCCTCAAGAACCATATTTTAAATCAAAAGGACTTATTTAGACAATGTTAATTTGTTTTTGTTGCTGTTATTGTTGTTAGTGTAGTTATTATATAAAAAAAAAGCTTTGGTAATGTTTCTTTGAGAACTGATCAGTCATAAAATTGATAAAAATAAAAGAGTTAGCCATTTGCAACTGATCTTAATGGTTATATGGCTGTTCTGTTCTTATGGCTGAAACATCAGTGAACACATGGTAGTTAACGACAGCTATCAGTGACTTAGCTGAGTGAAGACAACTTCAGCAGTTTTCCACATGCTCCATGGTCCATTCTTGCTTGAAAACCTCTGCTTTCCTACTTCTGCAAGTGATCTGTCAAATAATGTGTTTTATGAAGACCTGACATTTGTTTGGCGTACATTCAAGAAGTAAATTTAACATGGCATAAACAAAAAGAGGTTTTAATAGTCATTGTAGGCAAAGAGAATTCCTCCACCAACAAACTAAATTTCCTACTCTTTAACAAATAAAATAGTCAAACGCTATAATTTGTTTCCCAGTGTAGAGATTCTCACTTAGTTTTGCCTGTAAAAGCAGGATATCTTTTGTTTATACTGTCTTTGAACAGTGATTTAATATTAAATATTTGAGGATTTGCTACCAAATTTGCTGATGATAGTAAATTCTTCAAAGGGAGTCTGTTTTCCTCTAGGTCGGAAAAGAAATCTTATTTTATGCATTTAATGCCTCCATTTTATTTCACCCCACTCACTCCACAATAGAGGGAACATGATACCAAGAAAAACCATTTGGTGTGTATATTTATTGGAAATATGTGGAGCTTCATTTTGTATTTTACATACAAAGTTATTGATTCGTCCATCCAAATTCACTCATATGTTTGGAATAGGGCATTCATTGTGTATGTCAGCTAAATTCTGAGATTGGGGCCGCCACTGCTATTTTCTAAAACACATAGAGAAATGTATGTAGTTCAAACTTGAGATTAATAACCAGGAGTAAAATCCTCATCAGCACAGAATATCCTGGCTTCAAAGGTAATATATAATTTCCACGCTATAAAGGAATTTTGTCCTGTGCTGGTATAAAAGGGTGAAGTTTGTTGTTAAAAAGTTGTTATGAATATTGGGAGAAGAAAAATAGTGCTGTTTTGAGGTACAATTACATGCAAAACCAAAATGACTTCTTCCAGCATTTTGGACATGACATTCTTGGAAGTGATCGAGTGATTTTAAAAATAACTTTAATCTTAATTAATAATAAACAAACCAAGAGGTAGAAATTAATGTAACAGCAATAAGCTACTCAAGTTTGAGAAATGTTAGGAATAATTATAGGGTCTAATAAATAATAGCCTATAACAAATATCAAGTTATCTGTTGATAGAGAACATGAGATGTATGAGGGTTGTGCAGTTCTTCTGAGTTTACAGAAGTGAAAGCTAATCTAAGACAATTTAGTTATATTTATCCCTTTGTATTTGTGCTTAAAAATATTTACAATTATTATGTTTATGGTTCATGATTTTCAAGAGTCATAAAATGATTTATGAATAGGTAAATATTATCTCTGGATTAAAGAGAAATTTAATGAGGGATTCAATATAAGGGTTCTGCCCAAATTAAACTAGACTAAGGCATGAATAAATGGAATAATGATATATGGTACCCATTGTGTGAAGGTTTCTTTGTGTATAAAGTAATGCTATATCTTGAACAATAGCATTTATATTAGAACCACAAATATCCAATCTGATTGCCTTCTGGGCTGGGAATTCTTAACCAGTGGTATAATCATCCTGATAAAGTTGTTCAAATTAAACCATGTTTGGGGGACTTACTGATTTTTACCATAATGCCACAGTTTTGTTGCCATGTAACCTTTACTTTGGCTCTTGTTCCAGCTATTACAGAGCATAATTCTAATTGTTACTTCATATTGATTAGTTTTGTATGTGCTATAAGTTTTGTTTAATCTTGGGGCTAAGATATCAGGGCATAGGGATAATTACCGTCATTTTACAAATGAGAAAACTTAAGTTCTGTAATTTAGCCAACATACTCAAGATCACAAAAGTAGTATATGATAGAGTCAAGATGTCTGTTTGACCCCAAAGCCACAGGGATTTGCATTACATGTATGAAGAGAAACAGGCTACAGCAAGAATGTGTTGGGAAAGAAAGTGTTTCTCTACATTCCATAAACAAAACATAATTGAGATCTTAACAGTGGAGTTTTTTTTCTTTTTTATGCCCCTATTTATTTTATTGTTTTTGCTTAGAACTGAATTGGATAAATAAAAATTTACTATAAAAGAAAGACCAACTTTTACCCCCAAAGCATTTTATATATTCCATGCTGATATCAAAAGGGTTGCCTTATGGGAAAGAATAATGGGAAGGCAGAGAGGAACAAACATCTCATGTTTAGAACCCACTGGGAGCTTCAGAAATGTGAAACAATGACTTCAAGTGTAAGATAATTCCTCCCATTCTTCAGTTGGTTTTATTGGCTCAATACTCGTGTGTCTAATTGTATGAGCACCGGTTTCTCACAAATAAGAATCTGTGTGGACCTTAAAAAAATTGTGTCCAGAGTGAAAATATTATCACATGCTTCTCCTAGCACCAAGCATACACATGGGCTTTTTATAATAGAAAACTTACTTGACTGCATTCCATCAGCATAAGATCTGCGCAGCCACAGGAAAAATTGATTCCAGTTTGGATGTAATAAACAATGTCTTAATTTTGGTTTGTGATTTACAACTTACAAAGTGTTCTTTTATACATTGTCTTAGTTGAATTTCCATTTTACGGAAAAAGACAGTGAAGCTTAGTGTTACTTAAAGTTTTGACAGGGTTTTGTCTGTAATGGCAGAACTCATATGAGTTTTAGAAGTAAGAAATTTAACGAAGATTATTTTTTTAACTTCAAGCCCAGAGTTCTTCCTACTCTATGATGCTAAATCATTTTAGTTAGGCCATGATCTTTAATGAGATTCCTCTCATAGTGTTTTGTTCAGTCAGTGAAAGTTAATATTAATTTGTTTTTGGATTTAATTGTTCAGCAAAATGTAGTGAGATTTTCATATACCAGGTATTGTGTTGAGAAGAGTAGGTGTAACAAAGGAGGAGGTGCACAATTTAGGGAGAAATGAGTGAATTAGTGGGAGATGAAAAAGTTTCTGTAGAGGAAACTGCCCTTTGTAGTTAATGCATGAATAGTTTACAATTGAAGACCTAAGAAATCATTCATAGAATCCGTGTAACACTTAGAACCCGAATTTTGTGATAGAAAATGTTTCATATTACTTTCTAAAAGGAGAATAAAGGCTTTAACTGAAAAAAAAAAATAAAGGAAGACTCCAATATGTTAAAGCAGATTTGCTCTGCTTGAAAGGGTTGACTTGATTACTTGGTCTTCCCCTTTTACCTATAATTTTCCGTGCGGCCAACCGCTAAGAACTCTCTGGAAAACATCTAATTGCCACCAACTCTGGATGTATGACGTGTTTCTATACCATGCTTTGAGAGCTCAGATCAGTCAGTTTTCAACAGAAGTTAGTAGCTATGGGAGTTTTGACTCTCCTCTGAACTTGCTGAATGTGGCTGGCAATTGCCATATTCAATCAGTATAAGAAAATCATGATTAATGCAGTGTTGTATTCAATATGTATAAGAGGGAAAAAAATGTTGACCTCTGGTGACTGGTTACAAATAACTAGAAGAAAATAAAAATCAATGAAAATATTAAGGATATATTTCAATCCTGAATTAGGTCCCAATATTTCACTCATCTGATTTACTTTCAGTCTTGATGTTCTTGGCATATTTGCCTATACCTTAAAGAAAGATCCTTCTTTCCTGCCTTTATCTCTCCAACCTAGACTCTTAAACATAGTTCCTGTCTGCAGAGTCTTCAACCTTATATCTCATTGTTAGTGTGCTTTTTCTGTGTATACTAGCTCTCATTTATTGAGCACATACTATATTCTAAACACAGGGCTAAATGCTTTGTATTCATTTTGGATGCAATCTGCTTAATACCTCTGAAATAAATCAGATAAAGATACTGAAGCTTTTAGACTTTCATGAGCCCTAATAGCTAATAAATTACAGAGCTGGGATTAAAGTGCAAATCCATCTGGTTCTAAAGTTTTGGCAGAGACTGATTGCTCCCCATTATCAGACCCCCCCTTCTCTATGTTAATGGAAGTTTCATATGAGTAACTATGTAACAGTTTTCTTTGCTGCAAGGAGAGGTCATGTGACTGGGTTCCACTTACGGGCCATGGTAGCACAACTTCTGAGTTATGATCATAAAGAGAATGTGCTCTCCTCTATTTTTTCTCTTTTGCCACTGGCCAGAATACCTTTATGAAGGAGGGAGCCAAAGCTATCACAGCTTGCTTGAACCTCAGGATCAAAGCTGCATCTTTAGGATGCAGAGCCATAAGTCAGAAGATAAGTAGGCCTTCCTCATCATCAAGTTGCCAGGTAAGCCACTCAGACTTATGAACACTGTATTTTTTTGCCTCATATCAGTCTAACATCCATCAAGACTAACACAGAGGCCCATGCCTTAAGACTCATTCTGAAAGTAAGAAAAATCAGTATTAAACAAAAAGCATTTAATAATCTCCTTTAGGGGGGTCACAGAAATGGTTTGAGCAGGTTTTGGTAATTTTATGGAAGGAGAAAAGGAATCCAGGTTTTGAAACACTCATGGTTAACAAGAATAATCGCTGGTTTTAATTTGGATGGGTAAATGAGGGTTCAAGAAGCAATTTGAATCACCCAGAACAATTTTGATTCAAGGAATGAGGGTGAAGTATATAGTATGAAGATGCTGGGGACAGTCTGCCTAGGAAAATTATAAGCAATTGGGAATAGTTAGAATGTAGTTTCAGAAATGAGATTAGGTGTGAAAAGAATCAAAAATTTCTACATAACCCATGTTTCTCTAGGTGTGTTACATTGTTTCTGAGTCTGTCACAAAAATAATTTATTTTTATTCCATTAAGATATAATAATTTTAATGAATGTGCTGACTACTTGTTCTTCATTTTCATACCTATTAATAGTTCTGTTAAATATTTTCTTTTTACATGAATATTAACAACTAATTTCTTTCCAATAGCTTAAAACTATTATATTTTCAAAGAAGCTCACTATTTTTTTAACATCTTTATTGGAGTATAATTGATTTACAGTGGTGTGTTAGTTTCTGCTGTATAACAAAGTGAATGTTATACATATACATATATCCCCATATCCCCTCCCTCTGGCGTCTCCCTCCCACCCCGTTATCCAACCCCTCGAGGTGGTCACAAAGCACCGAGCTGATCTCCCTGTGCTATGCGGCTGCTTCCCACTAGCTACCTATTTTACGTTTAGTAGTGTATATATGTCCATGCCACTGTCTCACTTTGTCCCAGCTTACCCTTCCCCCTACCCGTATCCTCAAGTCCATTCTCTAGTAGGTGTCTGTCTTCATCTTGCTCCTAGGTTCTTCAGGACTTTTTTTTTTTTTTGCATATATGTGTGTTAGCATACAGTATATGTTTTTCTCTTTCTGACTTACTTCACTCTGTATGACAGACTCTGGGTCCATCCACCTCACTACAAATAACTCAATTTCATTTCTTTTTATGGCTGAGTAATATTCCATTGTATATATGTGCCACATATTCTTTATCCATTCATCTGTTGATGGACACTTAGGTTGCTTCCATGTCATGGCTATTGTAATTAGAGCTTCAATGAAAATTTTGGTACATGACTCTTTTTGAATTATGGTTTTCTCAGGGTATATGCCCAGTAGTGGGATTGCTGGGTCGTATGGTAGTCCTATTGTTAGTTTTTTACGGAACCTCCGTACTGTTCTCCATAGTGGCTGTATCAATTTACATTCCCACCAACGGTGCAAGAGGGTCCCCTTTTCTCCAAACCCTCTCCAGCATTTATTGTTTGTAGATTTTTTGATGATCACCCTTCTGACTGGTATGAGATGATATCTCATTGTACCTTTGATTTGCATTTCTCTAATGAATAATGATGTTGACCATTCTTTCATGTGTTTGCTGGAAACCTGTATATCTTCTTTGGAGAAATGTCTGTTTAGGTCTTCTGCCCATTTTGGGATTGGGTTGTTTGTTTTGTTGATATTCAGCTGCATGAGCTGCTTGTAAATTTTGGAGATTAATCCTTTGTCAGTTGTTCTATTTGCAAATATTTTCTCTCATTCTGAGGGTTGCCTTTTGGTCTTGTTTATGTTTTCCTTTGCTATGCAAAAGCTTTTAAGTTTCAAGAGGTCCCATTTGTTTATTTTTGTTTTTATTTCCATTTCTCTAGGAGGTGGGTCAAAAAGGATCTTGCTGTGATTTATGTCATAGAGTGTTCGGCCTACGTTTTCCTCTAAGAGTTTGATAGTGTCTGGCCTTACATTTAGGTCTTTAATCCATTTTGAGTTTATATTTGTCTATGTTGTTAGGGAGTGTTCTAATTTCATTCTTTTACATGTAGCTGTCCAGTTTTCCCAGCACCACTTATTGAAGAGGCTGTCCTTTCTCCACTGTACATTCCTGCCTCCTTTATCAAAGACAAGGTGACCATATGTGCGTGGGTTTATCTCTGGGCTTTCTATCTTGTTCCATTGAGCTATATTTCTGTTTTTGTGCCAGTACCATACTGTCTTGATTATTGTAGCTTTGTAGTATAGTCTGAAGTCAGGGAGCCTGATTCCTCCAGCTCCGTTTTTCTTCCTCAAGATTGCTTTAGCTATTCGGGGTCTTTTGTGTTTCCATACAAATTGTGAAATTTTTTGTTCTAGTTCTGTAAAAAATGCCGGTGGTAGTTTGATAGGGATTGCATTGAATCTGTAGATTGCTTTGGGTAGTATAGTCATTTCACAGTGTTGATTCTTCCAATCCAAGAACATGGTATATCTCTCCATCTATTTGTATCATCTTTAATTTCTTTCATCAGTGTCTTATAAGTTTCTGCATACAGGTCTTTTGTCTCCTTAGGTAGGTTTATTCCTAGATATTTTATTCTTTTTGTTGCAATGGTAAAAGGGAGTGTTTTCTTAATTTCACTTTCATATTTTTCATCACTAGTGTATAGAAATGCAAGAGATTTCTGTGCATTAATTTTGTATCCTGCTACTTTACCAAATTCATGGATTAGCTCTAGTAGTTTTCTGGTAGCATCTTTAGGATTCTCTATGTATAGTATCATGTCATCTGCAAACAGTGACAGCTTTACTACTTCTTTTCAATTTGGATTCCTTTTATTTCTTTTTCTTCTCTGATTGCTGTGGCTAAAACTTCCAAAACTATGTTGAATAATAGTGGTGAGCATGGGCAGCCTTGTCTTGCTCCTGATCTTAGTGGAAATGGTTTCAATTTTTCACCATTGAGGACAATGTTGGCTGTGGGTTTGTAATATATGGCCTTTATTATGTTGAGGAAATTCCCTCTATGGCTACTTTCTGGAGGGTTTTTATCATAAATCAGTATTGAATTTTGTCAGAAGTTTTCTCTGCATCTATTGAGATGATCATATGGTTTTTCTCCTTTAATTTGTTAATATGGTGTATCACATTGATTGATTTGCGTATATTGAAGAATCCTTACATTCTTGTGATAAACCCCACTTGATCATGGTGTATGATCCTTTTAATGTGCTGTTGGATTCTCCTTGCTAGTATTTTAAGGATTTTTGCATCTATGTTCATCAGTGATATTGGCCTGTAGTTTTCTTTCTTTGTGACATCTTTGTCTGGTTTTGGTATCAGGGTGATGGTGGCCTCCTAGAATGAGTTTGGGAGTGTTCCTCCTTCTGGTATACCTTGGAAGAGTTTGAGAAGAATAGGTGTTAGTTCTTCTCTAAATGTTTGAGAGAATTTACCTGTGAAGCCCTCAAACGGTCCTGGGATTTTGTTTGTTGGAAGGATTTTTAATCACAGTTTCAATTACAGTGCTTGTGATTGGTCTGTTCATATTTCCTATTTCTTCCTGGTTCAGTCTTGGAAGGTTGTGCATTTCTAAGAATTTGTCCATTTCTTCCAGGTTGTCCATTTTATTGGCATAGAGTTGCCTGTAATCTTTCATGATCCTTTATATTTCTGCAGTGTCAGTTGTTACTTCTCCATTTTCATTTCTAATTCTATTGATATGAGTGTTCTCCCTTTTTTTCTCGATGAGTCTGGCTAATGGTTTATCAATTTTGTTTATCTTCTCAAAGAACTAGCTTTTAGTTTTATAGATCTTTGTTATCGTTTCCTTCATTGCTTTTTCATTTATTTCTGATCTGATCTTTATGATTTCTTTCCTTCTGCTAATTTTGGGGTTTTTTTGTTCTTCTTTCTTTAATTGCTTTAGGTGTAAGGTTAGGTTGTTTATTTGAGATTTCTCTTATTTCTTAAGGTAGGATTATATTTCTATAAACTTGCCTCTTAGAACGGATTTTGGTGCATCCCATAGGTTTTCGGTCGTCGTGTTTTCATTGTCATTTGTTTCTAAGTATGTTTTGATTTCCTCTTTGATTCCTTACGTGACCTCTTGGTTATTAAGTAGTGTGTTGTTTAGCCTCCTTGTGTTTGTATTTTTTACAGCTCTTTCCTGTAACTGATATCTAGTCTCATAGTATTGTGTTTGGAAAAGATACTTGATACGATTTCAATGTTCTTAAATTTACCAAGGCTTGATATGTGACCCGCGATATGATTTATCCTGGAGAATGTTCCATGAGCACTTGAGAAGAATGTGTATTTTGTTGTTTTTGGATGGAATGTCCTATAAATATAAATTAAGTCCATCTTGTTTAATGTATTATTTAAAGCTTGTGTTTCCTTATTTATTTTCATTTTGGATGATCTGTCCTTTGGTGGAAGTGGGGTGTTAAAGTCCCCTACTATGATTGTGTTACTGTCGATTTTCCCTATTATGGCTGTTAGTATTTGCCTTATGTATTGAGGTGCTCGTATGTTGGGTGAATAAATATTTGCAATTGTTATATCTTCTTCTTGGATTGATCCCTTGATCACTATGTAATGTCCTTCTTTGTCCCTTGCAGTAGTCTTTCTTTTCAAGTCTGGTTTGTCTGATATAAGAATTGCTACTCCAGCTTTCTTTTAATTTCCATTAGCATGGAATATCTTTTTCCATCCCCTCACTTTCAATGTGTATGTGTCCCTAGGTCTGAAATGGGTCTCTTGTAGACAGCATAAATACGGGTCTTCTTTTTCTATCCCTTCAGCAAGCCTGTTTCTTTTGGTTGGACCATTTAATCCAGTTACAGTTAATGTAATTATCGATATGTATGTTCCTATTCCCATTTTCTGAATTGTTTTGGGTTTGTTATTGTAGGTCTTTTCCTTCTCTTGTGTTTCCTGTCTAGAGAAGTTCCTTTAGCGTTTTTTGTACAGGTAGTTTGGCAGTGCTGAATTCTCTTAGCTGTTGCTTGTCTGTAAAGGTTTTAATTTCTCCTTCAAATCTGAATGAGATCCTTGCTGGGTAGAGTAATCTTGGTTGCAGGTTTTTCTCCTTCATCACTTTAAATATGTCCTGCCACTCCCTTCTGGCTTGCAGAGTTTCTGCTGAAAGATCAGCTGTTAACCTTATGGGGATTCTCTTGTATGTTATTTTTCCCTTGCTGCTTTTAATATGCTTTCTTTGTATTTAATTTTTGACAGCTTGATTAATATGTGTCTTGGCATATTTCTCCTTGGATTTATCCTGTATGGGACTCTCTGTGCTTCCTGGACTTCATTAACTATTTCCTTTCTGATATTAGGGAAGTTTTCAACTATAATCTCTTCAAATATTTTCTCAGTCCCTTTCTTTTTCTCTTCTTCTTCTGGAACCCCTATAATTCGAATGTTGGTGCGTTTAATGTTGTCCCAGAGGTCTCTGAGACTGTCCTCAGTTCTTTTCATTCTTTTTTCTTTATTCTGTTCTGCAGTAGTTATTTCCACTATTTTAGCTTCCAGGTCACTTATCTGTTCTTCTTTCTCAGTTATTCTGCTAATTGTCCCTTCTAAAGGATTATTTCATTTATTGTGTTGTTCATCAATGTTTGTTTGCTCTTTAGTTCTTCTAGGTCCTTGTTAAACTTTTCTTGTATTTTCTCCATTCTATTTCCTAGAATTTGGAGCATCTTTACGATCATTATTCTGAATTTTTTTTCAGCTAAGACTGCCTATTTCCTCTTCATTTGTTAGGTCTGGTGGGGTTTTTCCTTTCTTCTTCATCTGCTGTGTGTTTCTCTGTCTTCTCATTTTGCTTATCCTACTGTGTTTGGGGTCTCCTTTTTGCAGGCTTCAGGTTCGTAGTTCCCGTTGTTTTTGGTGTCTGTCCCCAGTGGCTAAGGTTGGTTCATTGGGTTGTTTAGGCTTCCTGGGGAAGGGGACTAGTGCCTGTGTTCTGGTGGATGAGGCTGGATCTTCTCTTTCTGGAGGGCAGGTCCACATCTGGTCGTTTGTTTGGGGGTGTCTGTGGCCTTATTATGATTTTAGGCTTTCTTTCTGCTAATGGGTGGGGTTGTGTTCCTGTCTTGTTAGTTGTTTGGCATAGGGTGTCCAGCACTCTAACTTGCTGGTCATTGAGTGGAGCTGGGTCTTGGAGTTGAGATGGAGGTCTCCGGGAGATTTTCGCTGTTTGATATTACATGGAGCTGGGAGATCTCTTGTGGACCAGTGTCCTGAACTTGGCTCTTCCACCTCAGAGGCACAGGCTTGACGTCTGGCTGGAGCACCAAGACCCTGTCATCCACACGGCTCATAATAAAAGGGAGAAAAAAAAGAGAAGAAGGAGATAAAAGAAAGTAAAATAAAGTTATGAAAAAAAATAATTTTAAAAAATTATTTTAATGTAAAAAAAAAGAAAGAGAGCAACCAAACTAAAAACCAAATCCATCAAGAATAACAAGTACTAAAAACTATACTAAAAACAAAGAAATAAAATAAAACCAAAGAACGGAGAGACAGAACCCTAGGATAAATGGTAAAAGCAATGCTCTACAGACAAAATCACACACAGAAGCATACACATACACACTCACAAAAAGAGAAAAAGGGGAAAAAATATATGAATCATTGCTCCCAAAGTCCACCTCTTCAATTTGTGATGATTCGTTGTCTATTCAGGTGTTCCACAGATGCAGGGTACACTAGGTTGATTGTGGAGATTTAATCCACTGCTCCTGAGGCTGCTGGGAGAGATTTCCCTCTCTCTTCTTTGTTCGCACAGCTCCTGGGGTTCACCTTTGGATTTGGACCCGCCTCTGCCTGTAGGTTGCTTGAGGTCATCTGTTCTTCCTTCAGATAGAATGGGGTTAAAGCAGCATCTGATTCGGGGGCTCTGGCTCACTCAGGCCGGGGGGAAAGGAGGGGTACGGAGTGCATGGTGAGCCTGCAGTGGCAGAGGCCAGTGTGACGTTGCACCAGCCTGAGGCGCGTCGTGCGTTCTCCTGGGGAAGTTGTCCCTGGATCACGGGACCCTGGCAGTGGTGGGCTGTAAAGGCTCCCGGGAGGGGAGATGTGGATAGTGACCTGTGCTTCCTGGTGGCAGCAGCAGCAGCCTTAGCGTTTCAAGCCCCTCTCTGGAGCTCCTTTAAGCGGCGCTCTTAATCCCCTCTCTTTGCGCACTAGGAAACAAAGAGGCAAGAAAAAGTCTCTTACCTCTTCGGTAGCTCCAGACTTTTTCCTGGACTCCCTCCCGGCTAGCTGTGGCACACTAGCCCCCTTCAGGCTGTGTTCACCCGGCCAACCCCAGCCCTCTCCCTGGGATCCGACCTCCGAAACCCGAGCCTCAGCTCCCAGCCCCCGCCCGCCCCGGCGGGTGAGCAGACAAGCCTCTCGGGCTGCTGAGTGCTGGCCGGCTACGATCATCTGTGCGGGAATCTCTCCGCTTTGCCCTCCGCACCCCTGTTGCTGTGCTCTCCTCCGTGGCTCCAAAGCTTCCCCCTTCTGCCACCCGCAGTCTCCGCCAGTGAAGGGGCTTGCTAGTGTATCTAAACCTTTCCTCCTTCACAGCTCCCTCCCACTGGTGCAGGTCCCATCCCTATTCTTTTGTCTCTGTTCTTTCTTTTTTCTTTTGCCCTACCCAGGTATGTGGGGAGTTTCTTGCCTTTTGGGAGGTCTGAGGTCTTCTGCCAGCGTTCAGTAGGTGTTCTGTAGGAGTTGTTCCACATGTAGATGTATTTCTGATGTATCTGTGGGGAGGAAGGTGATTTCCATGTCTTACTCTTCCACCATCTTGAAGCTCCCCCGAAACTCACTTTTCAGTACTCAGTATTTCATTGTCTTTAGTATGCAGCTATTTTTCATTTAAATTGATTATATTTTGGGGAGATTTATTATCATTTTGAAATAGTAAATATGAAAATGTTAAAAAATAATCGTATTTAGCATCATTTACAACTAATAAGAATCATAAACTGAATTAATTTATTAGTTTTCTAGGCCTGTATCAGATATGATCCAGTGCCTTTAAACTCACTCAAGAGTCAAAAACATGTTTGGAATCTAAGCCATATAATTCCTTGAAACTTGTTTTAGGAGGAAGGGGAGTCACTCAAACAAACAACCAAAAAAATGATCAACCTGTCATAGTGGACCCTAGATCATGCTGAAGGGGTATGGGTGATTGAACATTCCCTCAGGAGAAGAAATTTACTCATTATTGGAAATTCAGAGAACATAAGTTTGTTTCTCAAAGATTGGTGCTACTGTTTGCTATGCTGTTTCCTTTACAGTTTAAATAAAACATACATGAAACATAGCAACTCAATTATTTGAGCTCTACAATAATTTTAAAGATATGAAATGTTATTGGAAATGCTATAATAATCTGAAGAGGTAAATATGGTAGAATGCATGATTAAAATTACTTTTCCCACTTGTTTTATTTCTCTGCTTTCTTTTGCCCTCGAATGTTTGGAAGAGATCAACTGCAATGAAAATCCTTCAAAGGCTTCCCAACTCATTCAATTTAGTAACCAGTCATTATAAAATATAGATGCTAGGTTCAGTCTGGCTATGGGGGAAAAGATCATTCTGGTATAGGATCGATGGACCATATTAAAAATTGCACTTCCCCCCAAGTGGCTGCATCAATATACAGCCCATCCCACATCTTCTTCTTTCAATATGGCTTGGATGCTCCTCTACTGAGAGGCAAAGTCTACGTTTCTTCCCCTTGAACCTAGGCAGGCCTTAGTAACTTCTTCAACCAATAGAATACAGCAGAAATGATGCTGCATGACTTCCAAAGCTAGATCTTAAGGGCAGCATAGCTCCCACCTGGCTTGCTCTTTTTATTGGAACACTTCCTGCCACGTTGTGAAGAGGCCCAGACCATATGGAGAGGCTACATGTGGGTGTTCTGGCTAACAGCACCAGCTAGGTCTTCAGCTGAGAGCCAACATCAACTATCAGACTTGTAAGTGAATAAAAAACTTTAGATGATTCCAGTCCCTGGACTTTGAGTCTTTCAGCTAAAGCCCTAGACATCATGCTTTCCCAACTTCCATCTGACCAAAAGAAACTAAGAGATAATAACTGATTACTATTATTGTAAGTAATCTAAATTGTTTGGTAATTTGATGGATAGTAATAGCTACCTAATATACATGGTAATTGGCTGCTAACCTTGGCTACCAGTAGATTTTGAACACCCTTCGCTGTATCTCCTGCCTTTAGAGTAACACTGCTAATAACTCTGTTCTGATAGTGCCCAAACAATGGATTTTTAAAAAAAGTTTTAGCTTCTTAAACAAAGAAGCCAAATAAACTAACCATTAGATTGCTTGGAATACATGTTTTGAGGTTATGATTATTAAGAAGTACAGTGAATATTTTTGGCAAAATGTCAGATATCATCATATTTTCAACACAAGATTTTCCTTTAAGTTAAATAATTTCACTGAACACATCATCTGATCTTTTAGTTTGATATATTTATATATTGGCCTCCAAAAGTCTGTTTCAGAAATATGTAATCATATTGAAAAAATTTGTTTCTCTGTGATTATTTTTCTAATTGCTTCATAATGTAAGTATGTACATCTCATTTTGAAATGAGTTAAATCCTGTTTCGGGTGCCAGATGGACAGAAGTGGTAGGTGCAGTTCTGTTTTTAGGCTGAGAGCGGATGCAGCACTGAAGGTGTGAATCACTCTCCTCCTCACTGTCCTGTTTCTGAACATCCTGTACAACTGTTCTGCTCTGGAGGATTCCCCCACTGTCGGCTTTCCATTGAGGCTTCCAGGAATAGACATTCATTTTAGCATTTAAGGGCTTCTGATCCCCCAGCAATTGAAGTTAGGCCCCCAATTCATTTTTGCATACATTTATATGCTCAAGGGCTGAGGAGGAAGTGTCTAATTACCCTACATTCATTTTCTTTACCAAGTTTTGATGGGGGAATTTAAGTTGAGTCTCTTGTCTCCTTGATCTATTGAAGACTTCCTTTCCTTTACTGTAGGGCATGAAACGTGTGTTATATGTTTTCTGATGAACCACATATTTTTATTTCATTAAATATTAAAGTTATTAAAAAAATAAATAACATGTTTTCAGTGGCTTAGAGTAGTAACATATCCCTGGTGGAGGTGTAGCTAATTAAACTTTTCTTTTTATAGATTCAAGTTCCAGCATTTAATACAATTCCAGCATTTAATACAATTCCAGCATTTAATAGACTCTGTTGTGTTGGTTAAGCCCTGTAAGGCCTCTGTGACAGATGCCTTTAGTGTCCCACCAATATTCCATGCCCTTGCCACTTGGTCAGGCAACGTTGCTTTGCTGTGAGCTTTCTCTTGCAACTACATAACATTGTCTCTTGTTTGGCTCGCTGAAAGTGCAGAGTAATGAATGGTACTGGGGCCAGGCCTCAACCAGTGACTGACAAGAATTGATATACAATTATCCCTTGTTCCTTGCTCCTTGGAGAGATTAAGTCTGAGGTTATGTGTTCTACACTGGCTCCCAAATGTCATTATGAGGATTACGCTTCAGTTCTCCACAGCGATGGCTGGCTGGATAATGTAGTCCCTCATTGGCATTTTCCCTTCCTTCTTTCACATCCACATTCTCCTGTGGGTGTTCCCTTCAGCCTTCCAATGAACCCACTCGTTCTGAATCCTTGTCTCTGGGTCCGCTTTTGGGAGAAAGCAAAGTAAGTCGTCAGTCATTCTACTATTACTTGGTTAATTTCAATGTCTTTGTTTAATTTCTCTAGGTGATTTTTAAAAAATAGGTATTGCTTTAATAACTTTTTCATTTTGCTGGTCAAAAAGCCCAGTAACATTTATTCTGTCCTCCTTTAACTTTAAACATGATATCAATTATTTTCCATTAAAATGTATGTTTCCTTAATATTCCTCCCTTTATGGATTGGCTTTTTCTTTTTTTTTTTTTTGGTTTCTGCTTGGGCAATATCTTCTTACCCATTATCATTCGTAGCCTCTTTTTTGATAAGTTTTCTTCTTTGAGTGTATTTTGCTTTGTTAGAATGTCTCAGTGAAAGTCTATTTTTATTTCTTCATGCAGGCTAAAGCAGCCCTGAAAAACGCACCCAATCTAAAGGTGTTATGAAAGATCAAGTTGATAATTGAATATTTTTCCAGGTCCACCACCTTCTCTGCTCCCCAACCTGATGCTTTGTGGGAAATAAATGCTTCTATCTTTTTCTTTCCCCACAGTAGGCCTCAGTAGGCCCATGCTGCTACTGTGTGTTTGTCTTGAGGGGCATGATGGTGTCTTCAAATAAATTCAGCTCTGTGTCATCTCTTCTCACCTCAGAACCTGTGCCTTCTTGAAGGCTTTTCTGGATGAGACCCATAGGAACTATAATATTAGCAGCTGGTTAATGGTTGTTCAAAGTAAAAAATAAAGTAAGGGGGTAGTAGGCAGGACGAGAAAGTTTACCTATAAAATAAATGCAAGAGTTATGGAACCTGGGTGAAGAATTCACTAAAGAGTAAAGTCGCAAGTAAAGATTTTGTTCTACATTCTTTGTGAGGACCAGCTCTCTCTTTATGGGTGGCCATCCTGTATTTTGGAACTCAGACTCATATTGAAGAAGTCAATAAAGGCCAATTTCCCAGAGGAACAATCTCAGTGGTGCCAAAGCATCACTTGCGTGGAAAAATGAGGTAGCAATAATTCAGCTTATGATGAGCCAGTTGAGTGGAATATGTTGTAAGAAATAAGGTGTTTACCAGTTTATTAAAGGATAAAGTTGAACAGCCAGGTGAAAAGATACATAGGGTGAGGTCTGGGAGAGCCCAAATGCAGGACCTTCTGTCCTTGTAGCCTTGGGGTGGGTGCATCATCCTTCTGGTGCGGATGTGTTCACCAACCTGGAAATGCTTTGAACCCCACACTGTTGGGATTTTATGAAGGCTTCCTCACATAGGCATGGTCAATTATTAACTGCATTTCCATCTTCTCTCCCCACTATGGAAAAGTTGAAGCTTGGGAAATAGGGCTGCAAATCCCAACCTCTAATCATGGCTTGGCCTTTCTGGTGACCAGCCTCCATCCAAGACTCCTGGAGTCATCTCATTCAAGAAAAAGATGCTCCTAGTACTCTTACCACTTAGGAATTTACAAGGGTTTTAGGAGCCCTGGGTCAGGAACTTGGGAGATATATATATATATATATCCCACATATTATGTATATAAATATACATATACATATAAATATATATAATGTATAAATATATATGTAAATATATATACATATATACACACACACATACATGTTTCTATTATCTCACAGATGATGAACTGCCTTCTAAAGTGCATATATCCTGGGAATTCCCAGGTGGTCCAATGATTAAGACTCTGTGCTTCCAATGCAGGGGGCATAGGTTCTATCCCTTGTAGGGAACTAGGATCCCACAAGCCTTGTGGCAAAAAAAAATAATAAAATAAAATGAGATAGTATTTTAAAATAAGTAAAAATTAAAGTGCAAATGTCCAATTCACTGCTGCTTTTTGGCTTTGCTTGCAGAAAGCATGTGAATTGGGGCCTGAATCAAATTTTTAAGGACCACAGTAGAGTGGTAAGCACTGCAATTAATACTTTTTCTCACAAAGTACCCACGCTTTCATTTTAATAAATGTTTAATAAGTATTTAAAGAAAACCATTTTCAACGCATGTCAAATTATTAGCCTTTCCCAAGTATCCATCTCTCAGTCTGGGTCTGTGGTCTTCTGACATATATTTTGTTATTGTGTATGCCACCACTGACTCTATCTCTTGAGGTCACCTTAAATTATTAATAGAAGGGAGTAAGATATAAATTTTAAATTAATGATTTTATCAATATTATATTTGTTTTTTTTACAGAAAGTAGTATAGCTTTAAAGTAAATGCATCAACACTTCTTTCATTCAAGATCCCTGCAAACTCTCCATGCTGTGATTAAAAGTAATATTTGAGGCAGAGCTGGAACTCCTGGCTTTGGGTCTCTTCCCTCCGCCATCACTGAACTGCCCCGGAACCCGAGGGGAGGGCAGCCCCACTGAGGCTGCTGGCTCTGGAGGGGCCCCAGCAGCCAAAGCCGCGACAGTCCTGGGGACTGCGGGCCAGTTTCCCAAAAGGCAAGAAACTCCCCACGTACCTGGGTAGGGAAGAAAAAAGAAAGAACAGAGACAAAAGAATAGGGACGGGACCTGTACCAGTGGGAGGGAGCCATGAAAGAGGAAAGGTTTCCACACACTAGGAAGGCCCTTTGCGGGCGGAGACTGCAGGTGGCGGAGGGGGGAAGCTTTGGAGCCATGGAGGAGAGCGCAGCAACAGGGGTGCGGAGGGTAAAGTGGAGAGATTTCCGCACAGAGGATCATTGCCGGCCAGCACTCAGCAGCCCGAGAGGCTTGTCTACTCACTGGCCGGGGCGGGCGGGGCTGGGAGCTGAGGCTCGGGCTTCGGTCGGATCCCACGGAGAGGACTGGGGTTGGCTGCATTAACACGGCCTGAAGGGGCTAGTGCTGCCACGGCTAGCCAGGAGGGGGTCTGGTAAAAGGTCTGGAGCTGCCGAAGAGGCAAGAGACCATTGTTTCGGGGTGCCTGAGGAGAGGGGATTCAGATCACTGCCTAAACAAGTTCCAGAGACAGGCGCGAGCCTTGGCTAATAGCGCGGACCCCAGAGACAGGCATGAGATGCTAAGGCTGCTGCTGCAGCCACCAAGAAGCCTGTGTGCATCCACAGGTCACTCTCCACACCTCCCCTCCCAGAAGCCTGTGCAGCCCGCCGCTGCCAGGGTCCCGTGATCCAGGAACAATTTCCCCGGGAGAACACACGCTGTGCCTCAGGCTGTTGCAACGTCACGCTGGCCTCTGCCACTGCAGGCACACCCCGCATCCGTACCCCTCCCTACCCCCGGCCTGAGTGAGCCAGAGCCCCAGAAGCGGCTGCTCCTTTAACCCCGTCCTATCTGAGTGAAGAACAGACGCCCTCAGGCGACCTACACAGGGGCCAAATCCAAAGCTGAGCCTCAGGAGCTGTGTGAACAGAAAAGAGAAAGGGAAATCTCTCCCAGCAGCCTCAGGAGCAGCGGATTAAATCTCCACAATCAACTTGATGTACCCTGCATCTGTGGAATTCCTGAATAGACAACGAATCATACCAAATTGAGGAGATGGACTTTTGGAGCAATGATATATATATATATATATATATATATATATATATATATATATATTTTCCCTTTTTCTCCTTTGGTGAGTGTGTATGTGTATGTTTCTGTGTGTGATTTTTTCTGTATAGCTTTACGATTACCATTTGTGCTAGGGTTCTGTCTGTCCGATTTTTTTTTTCATGTATAGTTTTTAGCGCTTGTTATCATTGGTGGATTTGTTTTTTGGTTTGGTTGCTCTCTTCTTTCTTTCCTTTTATTTATTACTTTAAAACAATTTTTTAATAATTATTTTTTATTTTTATGTTAGTAATGTTTATTTTATTTTAATTTTTCTTCTTCTTTCTTTCTTTTTCTCCCTTTCCTGAGCTGTGTGGATGACAGGCTGTTGGTGCTCCAGTCAGGTGTCAGTGCTGTGCCTCTGAGGTGTGAGAGCCAAGTTCAGGACATTGGTCCACAAGAGACCTCCCAGGTCAACGTAATATCAGATGGCGAAAATCTCCGAGAGATCTCCATCTCAATGCCAGACACAGCTACACTCAATGACCAGCAAGCTACAGTGCTGGACATCCTATGCCAAACAACTAGCAAGACAGAAACACAAACCCACCCGTTAGAGAGAGGCTGCCTAAAATCATAATAAGGGCACAGACACCCCAAAACATACCACCAGACGTGGGCCTGCCAACCAAAAAGACAAGATCCACCCTCATCCACCAGAACACAGGCACTAGTCCCCTTCCCCAGGAAGCCTAAACAACCCAATGAGCCAACCTTAGCCACTGGGGACAGACGCCAAAAACAACGGGAACTACGAACGTGCAGCCTGCAAAAAGTAGACCCCAAACACAGTAAGTTAAGCAAAATGATAAGACAGAGAAACACACAGCAGATGAAGAAGAAAGGAAAAACCCCAACAGAACTAACAAATGAAGAAGAAATAGGCAGTCTAGCTGAAAAAGAATTCAGAATAATGATAGTAAAGATGATCCACAATCTTGGAAATAGAATGGAAAAAATACAAGAAACGTTTAACAAGGACCTAGAAGAACTAAAGAGCAAAAAAACAGTGATGAACAACACAATAAATGAAATAATCCTTTAGAAGGGACCATTAGCATAATAACTGAGACAGAAGAACAGATAAGTGACCTGGAAGCTAAAATAGTGGAAATAACTACTGCAGAGCAGAATAAAGAAATAAGAATGAAAAGAACTGATGACAGTGGCAGACACCTCTGGGGCAACATTAAACACACCAACATTCGAATTATAGGGGTCCCAGAAGAAGAAGATAAAAAGAAAGGGACTGAGAAAATATTTGAAGAGATTACAATTTAAAACTTCCCTAAATGGGAAAGGAAATAGTTAATCAACTCCAGGAAGCACAGAGAGTCCCATACAGGATAAATCCAAGGAGAAACACGCCAAGACACATATTAATCAAACTATCAAAAATTAAATACAAAGAAAACATACTAAAAGCAGCAAGGGAAAAACAACAAATAACACACAAGGAAATCCCCATAAGGTGAAGAGCTGATCTTTCAGCAGAAACTCTGAAAGCCAGGAGGGAATGGCAGGACATATTTAAAGTGATGAAGGAGAAAAACCTGCAACCAAGATTACTCTACCCAGCAAGGATCTCACTCAGATTTGATGGAGAAATTAAAACCTTTACAGACAATCAAAAGCTAAGAGAATTCAGCACCACCAAACCACCTTTATAAAAAATGCTAAAGGAACTTCTCTAGGCAGGAAATACAAGAGAAGGGAAAGACCTGCAATAACAAACCCAGACAATTAAGAAAATGGTTAGGAACATACATATCTGTAATTACCTTGAATGTAACTGGATTAAATGCTCCAACCAAAAGACGTAGACTGGCTGAATGGATACAAAAACAAGACCCATATATATGCTGTCTACAAGAGACCCACTTCAGACCTAGGGACACATACATACTGAAAGTGAGGGGATGGAAAAAGATATTCCATGAAAATGGAAATCAAAGGAAAACTGGAGTAGCAATTCTCATATCCAACAAACTAGACTTTAAAACAAAGACTTTTACAAGAGACAAAGAAGGGCATTACATAATGATTGAGAGATATATCCAAGAAGATAAAACAATTGTAAATATTTATGCACCCAACATAGGAGCACCTCAATACATAAGGAAAATACTAACAGCCATAATAGGGAAAATCGACAGTAACACAACCATAGTAGGGGACTTTAACACCCCACTTTCACCAAAGGACAGATCATCCAAAATAATAATAAATAAGGAAACACAAGCTTTAAATGATACATTAAACAAGACGGACTTAATTGATATTTACAGGACATTCCATCCAAAAACAAGAGAATACACATTCTTCTTCTCAAGTGCTCATGGAACATTCTCCAGGATAGATCATATCGTGGGTCACAAATCAAGCCTTGGTAAATTTAAGAAAATTGAAATCGTATCAAGTATCTTTTCCGACCACAACGCTATGAGACCAGATATCAATTAGAGGTAAAAACTCTGTAAAAATTACAAACACATGGAGGCTAAACAATACACTACTTAATAACCAAGAGATCACTGAAGAAATCAAAGAGGAAATCAAAATATACCTAGAAACAAATGACAATGAAAACACGACGACCGAAAACCTATGGGATGCATCAAAATCCGTTCTAAGAGGGAAGTTTATAGCAATATAATCCTACCATAAGAAACAAGAGACATCTCAAATAAACAACCTAACCTTACACCTAAAGCAATTAGAGAAAGAAGAACAACCTCCCCCCCAAAATTAGAAGGAAAGAAATCATAAAGATCAGATCAGAAATAAATGAAAAATAAATGAAGGAAACAATAACAAAGAAATAAAACCAAAAGCTGGTTCTTTGAGAAGATAAACAAAATTGATAAACCATTAGCCAGACTCATCAAGAAAAAAAGGGAGAACACTCAAATCAATAGAATTAGAAATGAAAAAGGAGAAGCAACAACTGACACTGCTGAAGTACAAAGGATCATGAGAGATTATGACAAACAACTATATGCCAATAAAATGGACAACCTGGAAGAAATGGACAAATTCTTAGAAATGCACAACCTTCCGGGACTGAACCAGGAATAAATAGGAAGTATGAACAGACCAATCACAAGCACTGAAATTGAAACTGTGATTAAAAATCTTCCAACAAACAAAAGCCCAGGATGAGATGGCTTCACAGGCGAATTCTCTCAAACATTTAGAGAAGAGCTAACACCTATCCTTCTCAAACTCTTCCAAGATATACCAGAGGGAGGAACACTCCCAAACCCATTCTAGAGGCCACCATCACCCTGATACCAAAACCAGACAAAGATGTCACAAAGAAAGAAAACTAGAGGCCAATATCACTGATGAATATAGATGCAAAAGTCCTCAACAAAATACTAGCAAGGAGAATCCAACAGCACATTAAAAGGATCATACACTATGATCAAGTGGGGTTTATCACAAGAATGCTAGGATTCTTCAATATACGCAAATCAATCAATGTGATACAGCATATTAAATTGAAGGAGAAAAACCATATGATCATCTCAATAGATGCAGAGAAAGCTTTTGACAAAATTCAGCACCCACTTATGATAAAAACCCTCCAGAAAGTAGGCATAGAGGGAACTTACCTCAACATAATAAAGGCCATATATGACAAACCCAGAGCCAACATCGTCCTCAGTGGTGAAAAACTGAAACCCTTTCCACTAAATTCAGGAACAAGACAAGGTTGCCCACTCTCACCACTATTATTCAACATAGTTTTGGAAGTTTTAGCCACAGCAATCAGAGAAGAAAAAGAAATAACAGGAATCCAAATAGGAAAAGAAGTAAAGCTGTCACTGTTTGCAGATGACATGATACTATACATAGAGAATCCTAAAGATGCTACCAGAAAACTACTAGAGCTAATCCATGAATTTGGTAAAGTAGCAGGATACAAAATTAATGCACAGAAATCTCTTGAATTTCTGTACAGTAATGAAGAAAAATCTGAAAGTGAAATTAAGAAAACAGTCCCATTTACCACTGCAACAAAAAGAAAAGAAAATAGGAATAAATCTACCTAGGGAGACAAAAGACCTGTATGCAGAAAATTATAAGACACTGATGAAAGACATTAAAGACGATACAAATAGATCGAGAGATATAGCACGTTCTTGGATTGGAAGAATCAACATTTTGAAAATGACTATACTACCCAAAGCAATCTACAGATTCAATGCCTTCCCTATCAAACTACCACTGGCATTTTTCACAGAACTAGAAACAAAAAATTTCACAATTTGTATGGAACCACAAAAGACCCCAAATAGCCAAAGCAATCTTGAGGAAGAAAAACGGAGCTGGAAGAATCAGGCTCCCTGACTTCAGACTGTACTACAAAGGTATAGTAATCAAGACAGTGTGGTAGTGGCACAAAAACAGAAATATAGATCAATGGAACAGAATAGAAAGACCAGAGATAAACCCACGCACATATGGTCACCTTTGATAAAGGAGGCAAGAATATACAGTGGAGAAAAGACAGCCTCTTCAATAAGTGGTGCTGGGAAAACTGGACAGCTACATGTAAAAGAATGAAATTAGAACACTCCCTAACAACATAGACAAATATAAACTCAAAATGGATTAAAGACCTAAATGTAAGGCCAGACACTATCAAACTCTTAGAGGAAAACGTAGGCCGAACACTCTATGACATAAATCACAGCAAGATCCTTTTTGACCCACCTCCTAGAGAAATGGAAATAAAAACAAAAATAAACAAATGGGACCTCTTGAAACTTAAAAGCTTTTGCACAGCAAAGGAAACCATAAACAAGATGAAAAGACAACCCTCAGAATGGGAGAATATATTTTCAAATGAAGCAACTGACAAAGGATTATTCTCAAAAATTTACAAACAGCTCATGCAGCTCAATATCCAAAAAACAAACAACCCAATCCCAAAATGGGCAGAAGACCTAAATAGACATATCTCCAAAGATGATGTACAGGTTGCCAGCAAACACATGAAAGAATGGTCAACATCATTATTCATTAGAGAAATGCAAATCAAACGTACAATGAGATATCATCTCACACCAGTCAGAATGGCCGTCATCAAAAAATCTACAAACAGTAAGTCCTGGAGAGGGTGTGGAGAAAAGGGAACCCTGTTGCAATGTTGGTGGGAATGTAAATTGATACAGCCACTATGGAGAACAGTATGGAGGTTCAGTAAAAAGATAAAAATTGAACTACAATATGACCCAGCAATCCCACTACTGGGCATATATCCTGAGAAAGCCATAATTCCAAAAGAGTCATGTAACAGAATATTCATTGCAGCTTTTTTACAATAGCTATGACGTGGAAGCAACCTAAGTTTCCATCAACAGATGAATGGATAAGAAGATGTGGCACATATATACAATGGAATATTACTCAGCCATAAAAAGAAATGAAATTCAGTTGTTTTTAGTGAGGTGTATGGATCTAGAGACTGTCATCGAGAGTGAAGTAAGTCAGAAAGAGAAAAACAAATACCGTATGCTAACACATGTATATGGAATATAAAAAACAAAACAAAAAAAATGGTCATGAAGAACCTAGGGGCAAGACGGGAATAAAGACCCGGACCTACTAGGTAATGGACTTGAGGATACGGGGAGGGGGAAGGGTCAGCTGGCACAAAGTGAGAGAGTGGCATGGACATATATACACTACCAAAGGTAAAATAGATAGCTAGTGGGAAGCAGCCGCATTGCACAGGGAGATCAGCTCAGTGCTTTGTGACCACCTAGAGGGGTGGGATAGGGAGGGTGGGAGGGAGAGAGATGTAAGAGGGAAGAGATACGGGGATGTATGTATATGTATAGCTGATTCACTTTGTTGTGAAGCAGAAACTAATACACCATTGTACAGCAATTATACTCCAATAAAGATGTTTTAAAAAAAGGAAAAAAATTCTTTTTCAGATTCTTAAAAAAAATAATATTTGAAGTTATTGAAAGAGATCTATTAATAAATAAAACACTTCCAGAAAATTTTCTTACTGTCTTACCTTTTCTGATGCTCCTGGATCTTTCCTTAAAATACGTAAATATTTATAACTCTTAACAGAGTTTTTATCGATATGGTGCTTTTTCAGGGCTGAGGCAAGAAACTTCCTTGAAGTCTAAAGCAGAATATGCTTGCAGGAATATTTTTTTTTTTTGGAACTGAAGAGCTTATGAGCTTGGAATTGTAGCAGTAATGCATATACAGTAAAAATACAATTGCTACCCACTCCCCTTTCGATATTTGTGCTGAGAATTACTGATCATTCAGTCAAATGTCAGTGAGCTTGTGCTTTTCTAGTCTATGGTGTGCAGATCAGGGCCGATAAGAATAGTTGTGATAATTAAGACAGAGTAATGATAAGAATACATTAATGGAAACTGTCAAAAACAATGTGCTAAACATCTAATGTTGCATGCAATCTGTCGGTATTTCTGATGAGGTGTCTAACCACATGATGGTGGTCATAGGTTTCTTTCATCATGTAACGAGTAATGAAGTAATCCTCTGGATCTTTTTCATGTTTGATGAAGCATTTTTGATATTTTATCTTCTTGTTTTTGCCCCATTTTCTTTTTTGCCTTTGATCTTCATTCTCTTCCATGTAATTATATTTCCTTTTATTAAAATTGGCTTGCAAAGAGAAGACCATGAAGATACACTCTATAGCTGTCAATCAGTAGACCCAGAAAGTTTCTAAATGACAATAGTTGATTTAGCACATTAGCTTGTTGGAATTATCTGCATGGCAGAGATGTCAGTATATTGTTTCCAAGCTTGATTTCTACATGCAAGGAGTAGCAGAGCATGCCCCTGATTCTTTTGTATTCCACAGGAGAGCAAACAAGTGGCATAATCAATTCTTCCAGCCTTTGTATTTTACCTGATGTTTAGTTTGCACGTTGCTTAAAAACATGCCCTTATTTCACCTCTTTAAAATCTATTTGCCTTTTCTTTTTTATCTTCTAAGAAAATAAGATTATTTTAGTGCAAGGTCATGGTGCATTTCATTAAACACTCGTAATATTTTTCTTTTTCAGCATCCACAAAGTGGTGAAAAGTTGCCCTATTACTAAAAGATTGTCAGGCTCTGCACATATAAAGAATAACCTGCTCTTACCAGGTGCTGAGGGAACTGGAACTGTGCAGATGGCTTTGACTCAGTAACTTTACTGGTCAGTGACATATATTATTGTATCTAGGAGAGATCAAGTATAAGCTTGACATCTTTTGTGCTATGATATCAAAATAAAGAAAGCATAGATTTGGTCTTTAATGCATGAAAATAACTATGTTACCCAAGAGAATTCAAAGGCAAAAATTAATTCTCAGATTTTCACAAATGACCAAGCTGGCTTTTTCCTTTGGGTTCCCTGTCTGTGTTTTCAGGTTACTTAATTAGCAAGATCAGGATACCATTTCGGGGTGTTAAGGGTCAAATTAGGAAATTCCTGGCCTTTTCTTTATATTGCTATTTTTTAGCAGTCAGTACCAGCCACCTGGAGGAATGGCCACTATTGGGCCATGGCTTCTTTTGCAGTGACATTTGCTCAATAAATTTTTTCATGGCAATAATTGAGAAAAGTCAAAATGGTGTGAAGAAGTAAATGTCATATTCCCACAATGCAGTATAATTGGAATTCATAAAGGCTCAGTGACTCACAAGACAGGTTAATTAAAGCCTCCACGTGGCACGTGGAAGTTAGTACAAAATTTGCTTGACCATGTTATTTACTGACTGCATAGAATGAATCCTTTATTAAAATGTCTAGCAAAGAGTGTGATTTAGTATAAAGTATCTATATTATTGCTACTTATTTTCTTTTGGGTTGTTTTAATCCATTTCCCATTGCCAGTCAGTAGTATTTTAAGGGCTAGTTTTTAATATAAAAATTTTTGTTGCAAAATGTCACTACAATCCCTGTCTCATAGAAGTTGCTCAAACTGTACCAGGAATGGCATGCAAGTTCCACAACATAAATGAAGAAAAAGCAGCTGGTGCTAGGAAGAAAAAACGTTTTGTGGAGTTGGAAAACCATATCGTCTTTTAAGTATGACGATTGCTAATCTCTCATCCTTACGTGTTCCTGTGGGGCTCTAAAAAAATGGACCCTGCTATCTGGAATTAACTTTTCTGCTTTCTTAAGACTAAGGAACAAATTGCAATAAACATCTCCAAAAGACAGAGCGCATTTAAAAGAATTTGGGGCCATCTTGAACCGCTGGGCAAGCAGAGCGGCGGCTCACATTCTGTTAGCCACTAGGGAGCAACTAGCTGCTTCAGGTGTTCTGCCTAACTCCCGACAGCTCAAAGCAGGCAAGGGCAGGAGGAGGAGGGGCAGTCCTTTTGAGCCTCCTCACTGAAGGCTGCTTACCTGTATACCATAGGTGGTAGCATTACTGTTCCTTTATTCTGCCAAGACAGGCAAATAAATGAAAGCTGTATAAAATATTATCAAACAAATCGGGGACTTCCATTTGTTTCAAAGAAAAATTAGTTTGAATCTTGGTCAAGGATAATGCAAGAGCTTATTTTATTACAAGCCAAATTAAGGAATGATGTCCAATTTTAAATCTTGAAAGTAGATAGCTTCCAAGTTATCCATATAGCTATATACACACACACACACACATACATATAACACTATACCTATAATATATAAAATATATGACACAGTCTCTGACACAGAAGAAAAAACTGTATATATCTTTCTATCTATCTATCTCCATATTTCTTTGTGTCAGACTGCAGATTTCCTTCCCTAGTGCCCTTTCTTTAGATATTTTTAGCCTGGCACATAGTCATGCAAAGTAAAGATGACTTGTCTACATGCACAGGCAGAACAATTAAGGAAATTTTGCTGCTACTTCTGAAACTGAAACCAGTGGGCCTTCCAGCCAAGGACTCTTGAGAGCAACTTTTCTTCTGTCTTAAACCATTACCATTTTTCTGTTACTCTCGGCTGGGCAGAATCTCACTGTTAGACTGGTGAGATCATCATGAAACAATTAGGAGGCTGGGTAGAGTAAAGTACTTTGGATCCATAGTCAGAAGTTCAGGTCTGATTGTTGCCTTTGCCTCTTGCCAAGTATATGTCTTTGGGCAACTCACTTCATCTCAGTTGCTCCATTTGTAAAATGAGGTGGTAGTTCCTACCTGACTGACTAAGGAATACATGAAATGGTGAAATGTTTGGGATAAGCAATTCCATCCCCACAAAATGGTCAAATATCAGCTAGCATGCAAATGAACATCGGAGGCATCTACCTATACATTTAATAAGAAAAAAACACACAAAAAACTTTATCTGAACATTTTAGGTAACTAGATTTGAGTCTTTTTATAAAATCAAATTAATGTATCTTCTACTTTATTAAAATTTTGCTTTAGGTAGAATCCCAGCCTCTTAGAACCTCAGTATTAATATGAGCTTTTTGATAATTTAACTTTACCTTGCACTTAGCTGACCACCACTCTGACTTAATCACTATTTGCTAACAAAAATTTATAGATTGGGCTTCCCTGGTGGCGCAGTGGTTGAGAGTCCGCCTGCCGATGCAGGGGACACAGGTTCGTGCCCCAGTCCGGGAAGATCCCACATGCCGCGGAGCGGCTAGGCCCGTGAGCCATGGCCACTGAGCCTGTGCGTTCGGAGCCTGTGCTCTGCAACGGGAGAGGCCACAACAGTGAGAGGCCTGCGTACCCAAAAAAAAAAAAAAAAAAAAAAAAAAAAATTAAAGATTTATTTAAGATTCCAATAGAATAAAGGTGAAAAGTTTGTTTGTCTCTATATCACACCGGGAAAATTACTACAAGGGCAGCGATTTCATTATATGTAATAGAAAATTAATGACAAATCTGAAGCCACATTTGATAGAAGCTTTAGAGTATTTATTCAATAACTATATATAAGTAGAGTGTATATCTACCTTATAATGCCCAGAAAATATTAAATTGCCTTAAAATATCTAAACAAAAATAAAGTTCCATAATATCAAAATAAACAACATATAAATTATGGGTTACACACAAACTAAGATGCTAATGGCCATATTGACTTCCCCTCGATGCTTAGCCTCTAGACCTAGATGCTGTTATTACTATTACTTTAAAACAAGTTATTGTTATTATTTTATAATGTATATGTATCACATATTGTTTCAAATACAACTTCACTTAAGTGTATATGTTTAATAAATCTTTGAGAACACAGAGCTTATGTTTTTATTGTTTACTAAATTGGCCGTTTATTTCTAAGAAAACATTAGAGCTAGAGACTTCAAAAGTACATTGCCCCCCAAAATTAAAAATAATCATAAAAAATCACTTTTAACCAGATGGCAAATATAATGCTTTGGGCATAATATGCAACTTGATTTCTGACAACTTTTCTGTGTTACCTTGAGTTTCAAAAATTCAAGGAATAACATAAGAAAAATATCTTGAACTAAATTATCTCATGGGAGATATGATTAATATTGAGGAGGTATTAGAAGAAATAAGTAAAACAACTGCTAGTTTGTTGAGGGGAGAGGTGACTGGGAAGAGAGTGTATAGCAAAAGCACTGTGCCTCTACCTTCCCACTGTGGGAAGGAAGCAGGGCTGAGCTATATGATTATATGACTATGCAGAGCTTACCCTCAACATTGATCATAGTGTACTCTAAATCCACTGAGTAGGTGAGGTGGAACTGAAATTCAGCCGGTATTCCATTGGCCAAGTCCTGGCAGGGGACTCTGGTGTGCTAAGAGGAAGGGGTACTTTTCCCTGATTTCCACAGAGATACCATATTGGCTAACAGAGAGCCTGGAGAGAAGATGATGAATGGTAAACTAAGGTCAACTTTTTTATTCATATCATGAAATGGACATTATAATTTCCAAATTAATACTCTGTTCTTGACTAACCATGACGATAGTATGGTCTGTAAGTGGGCAAAAAGGTAATATGACACACAGAAATTGTCATCAGAAGGAAGGGCAAGATTACCACCACTAAATATAAAAGGACAGTGAAAGACAAAAATAAAATGCAACTTTATTATAATCTGTATTTCATGCTTGCTCAATGTATTGTTTACAATGTATTGTTTACAAGAGATAGAGTGATGAGAGAGAGAAGCATAATTAAATAAGAGCGTCCTCTGCCCTACTGTCTCATTCACTCTTTTTCCACATCCTCTCCCCTCCATCCACTAAGGAGGCCTTTTAAAACAATAAGTTGTCAAGCCAATGTGATGTTTATGGAGACAGGTGACCAATATGAACAAAGGATAAGCTTTGTTGTTTTGGGTGGTACTTTCTTTGTTGTGTTGGGATGTTTCGTTTTGTTTTCAGTATATTAGTTTTCTTGTGTTTGCTACAATTTGAAGAATGTAGGAATCCACTGTGTTATATCAGGATGGAACCGTAAATTTATCACTCTAGCTTAGATTTCAAGGGATTGCAGCAAGATGGAATTATGACAGAGACCAGAGCAGAGGAGTTGCCAAAGAAAGTGGAATGGAGACCAAGGGAGAAATTGTTTCTAGGCACCCATTCAAGTTGGATTCTAACCTAGAATCAGTAAATTATTACTTTGCACCATCCTCTGGATTCTGAGTTCGGCTGTGATCATCTGGCTGGTAAGACTGTTACTTCTGCTAATAGGCAGTAACTACATATGCTTCCCCAATTTTTTGAAGTATATCTTTATCTGTATGGGTGTACAGATAGATAGATGGATAAATAGATAGATAGATATAAATAGATACGGAGCGATATATAAATTTAGATAGATAGGGATATACACATAGATGTTTCTAAGGAACGTATTAACATTTGTTTTATTTATATTTTCTCTACTATATAAAGCAGTGTTCTCTTCAGTTCTGTTCACCAGTGAGTTTGTAAATGTGCTGCCATATGAGAAGTGAGCATACATGAAAACAGAATTTACATAGTAGCCTGGGTTGCAATCAGCTAAATTGACTTAGCTGGGCCTATACCCATTTTTAAAAGGTAAACCCTCTGGAGAAGTTTCTAGACTTTATCATGTCCAATGTTTATGGAGTAGAACACAGAAATAGGAGAAAAACAGTGATAATATGTGCAGAAGTGTGAAGAAGTGAAAGTCTTTATATTTGTGATGGAAGGAGATTGTGAGGAATTCTCTATGGGCTGAGAGGAGGGAAGATGGAGATAAATTTGGAAGAAGGGCATTATTTTACTGTTATTTTAAGAGCTCAAAATCTTAAATTATGTGTATTTTTAGTAGGTATGACTTCTCCCTATTGATGGAGTAACCACATTCACGTGTTCTGTTAGTTTGCTCTCTTAGCTAGTTCCTAACCTCTTATTAAAACCTCGGGCGGCGACAAGGGCATAGCCAGTGCAACCTTAGCCAATCGTCAGGTATACATGTAGGCAACTATCTAGGAATGCACAGGGTGAGTGGTAGAGGGCTACCTCACCTATAGCACTGGCGTAGGTGTGAGGATGCCACCAATTTAAATAATGGCTGATAAGGCGGAGTGGATTAGGGATCATCCAGGCTTATGTTCTTAACCCTGGCATCCAATCTGTGCAGTTGGGATATAGGATTTTGTGACAGGAATCTCCTAACAACAGTATGTCTTACAGAAGAATCAGGCAGCCAGCACTTTTTTTTTTTTTTTTTTTTTAGCCAGCACATTTTTTATTCCAGGAACTCTACTCTTGTTCAGAGCAGACCCACAGGCATTGGCTATAGGTTTAGGAAATAATCCCTATAGAAAAACTGGGACAAGAGTTAGCTTGTGAAAACTGTAGCCAAAAAGCCTAAGCTTCATAGAAAGCTTCTTGTCCCAGAAGAAGAACTGAAATATAAATCAGTGAGTGCGAAGAAACCCACTCCTCTGGCCAAGTCCTCATGACTGGGAGGATGGGAGAAAGGAGGATGGATAGTAAAGCTCTGCAGCTTGCTGGGTTTGGAGTAGCCTGGGCTTGTGAGATTAATTGTTAATTCTATCCACTCTCTAATGTCCTAAGCATGAGTATGATTGCCTCTGAAAATTGAGAAGGACAGAGGCTGAAGTCTGAAAAGTATGAGTGAGTGAAATTTTTCAATACCTAGAGTTGAGCAGGTCTAGGAAAAGCAGGAAGATATAGGGCATACAAGGGTGGAATGAAAAAGTGGGAAAAATCCAAGGACTTATTTCCTGTACTTTATAATGGAAGGCATGGAAAAGAACCCCGGTTCTTTGCCAAATACCAAGGCGAAATCTTAAACATTGAACTTTGAAATGCTATGGTGAAGAAATCCCTAAATGCATCCTTTTCTAATGAAACACAGCTTCTCATTCTTAACTCCAATCTAGAAAAGGGGCATAATGGGACAGCAAGTCTCCTTCTAGCATTACTTAAACATCCCCAGTAGACAATTCCACACCTCATCCTGGGAACTAAAAAGGAGACCTTTCCCCATTACTTCACAGTTAGACTCAGCAGCAGACCTTCTAAAGTAGACAAACAATTTCTCCTTTAACCTTCACCAAGTAGCCAAGGGACCCTTTATAGGAATGAGCTCACAATAAGTACCAGGCATTTTGAAATCAGACATGAGTGTCTTAGAGGCTACCTATACTCCAGATATTGGCTTTTCATATTTAAAATATTTTAAATTTATGTTTAAATTTTTTTTCTGGAATACAGCTAATTTAGTCCTTTTAAAATTTTTGAACAAAAGTATAGCAACAACAGCAAATCAAAGAGCACAACACCCATTTCAGTCCAATACTCTGAATCTCCAACCCTTGAAGAATTGAATGTGCTTTTAAACTTGGAAAATGTGTTCCCCACTATTTATCCTAAATGCCACTATAATTATAACCATTTCAAACTTATTCCTATAATTCTTTCTGCAAGATATCCAATTAGAATAAAGTGTTAATCTAAGCAATGAAAACAGAATGGAAACCTGCAATTATATAGTCAAACTTTTCTCATGTTAGAACAGAATGAAGAAAGGTATTATTTAATTAAAATACCAAATGCCACAATCCATGAGGAAAACCAAGCATAGTGTAAGTACAGAAGACAGAAGGTGATATTAAACACAAAACCTCATGTCTAATACTTGACATTATGTATGAACTTGAATTATACCCCAAAGAAATATTCCTATTCTTGGTGGTAACCATTAGTGAATGTATTTCATGTACATTATTTTTAAAACATAGCATGGGGAAAACAAATGTTGCCTGCTCCTCCTTCAGCTAGACACAAGTTCCTGGTACACAGGTCTGATCCAGAGCATGTTTCATTACACCCAGCCTGTTTTGCTCTTATAACCAGTCCCTTTGACCATCGGAAATTACAAACCCTTATTGCAACCCCATCTTAAAATGTCTTTTGTAGCTCCTTCACCCAAATCAAGAGTAAGAATACTGAGAACCAAATAAGACTAAAAGGGAAACTGTTGCTTGCAATCCTATTAACAATACTTACTTACACGAATAAGTCCTGCAAGTTTAAATATTAAAAAAAGCAATAATGCAAGTACTTAGTTTAAAAATGTTAATGAAGTTTTCACTGAAATGTACTAGCTGGCATTCTATTTGATATTATTAAGTTATAAGTGAGTTTGATGAGTCATAACTTCCTGATTATCTGCAGGGAAGTCTGACCAAACTATTGGCAATTTGTAGTTAATGTTTATTTAATAAGTAAACAGAGAATATTCAGTTTCCAGAATTACTATATGTGTACCATGAAATAAAGAATACATGTATATATGAATATAAGAAGTAAATATGAAAAATCATAGTATATCAATGAAGAGAATCATGTCTAATAAGAAAGCTTATTATTACTATTATAGAGATAAATGTAACTAGCCTAGCCTGTCATGGCTATACTATAGATATTTTTCCCAGGTTCAAGGGTCAGAACAAATATATATATACATATATATATATATATGTATATATACCAACATATGTTTTATATAATAGTATATAAAATATATATATGCAGGTTTAAAGGTCAGAAAATATGTTACTGTATTTATGCCACATATACAAAATATATATCATTAATTAAAGTGTTCAAAAATATTTGCCTTAAAAAGATGCAGGCTATATTACACTTATCGTCATTCTAAGCACTTAGATACATACATAATGTACTAGGCATTCTATAGGATAGAACAAAACTATGAGAAGATGGAGTTGTAAATACAAGATTCTCCCTTAAGAAAAACTGACCCTGTCCTGCCTGCCCTCCCTATAGCATGTGACTGTGTTCATCCTTTTCCTCCTTATTGACATTGTCTTCTTTAGTTTGTAGAGCAACATATTCCATATTCTTCTGCCTTTTTCCTCCCTTATGGCTTTTTTTTTTTTTGTCTTCTCTTCAGGATTCCTCTTCCCTTTCCTGCATTTTTAATATTGCCTATCCCATTATTCCAGGTTTCTAGCCTAAATTTTCTTCTCTTGCTTATGGAACACACTTTCAGTAAGTGATCTCATCTTTCCTATAGTGTCAATGTCCATGCTCTTAACCCTTGTTTATATCTCCAGTTCCACTCATTGACGTGCCCATACTGTTAAAAGTCAAATCTGTATTTCCAGCTCAGATCTTTCTCCTGAGACATGGTACCTACTAGATAATCCAACTGCTTCACAGCACGTCAAACTTAGCTTGTCTAAAATCAAATCCTTAATTTTGCTGACCTTATAGCTTAAAACTTTTTCTTCCCTTCTTATTTCCTATTTCAATCAATGACACCACCACACACCTATTTGAATAAGCTGGAAATCTAGATGTCCTGTTTGACATCACCTGCCCTCACCACCTACATCCATTTTGGCACATTGTCTTGTCAGTTTTGCCTCTTTGATAGTTCTCAGCAATGTCCATCATTTTCCATCCCTTTTTACCAGGCAGTCTTAATTAAAGTCTATACCGTTTCTTATGTGGCTGATTATCTACCTAACTGATTTTCACCTTCTTGGCTGTCCTATCAAAGACATAATAAAGACAGAATGATCTCCCTAAAATGCAAATATTATCATGTCATTTTGTTTTTAATACTATATGGCTCATCAAATCTTTTAAGGTTAGAAGATTCTAAATTCCCTGGTGTATATTAGAAGTCTCCTCATATGCAACTTGCAACTCTTGCTCATTTTCCTGCCACTCAGTTCCTGAAACTCTACTGTCATAAGTAAAATGTTGCATTCTGTATATACTGTCCATTCTATATATAATGTCTTTGTGTACATTGCTCACTCTAAGATACTTTTCCTTTGTCACCTCCATTAACTTTCTCTCTCCTGCTCATTCCTACCCTTCTGAATCACACACACACACACACACACACACACACACACACACACACACACTTCATTTGGATCAATACAGTTGTTTCTTCAAAATCAGCCTGAATCTTGGAGAAGATTCTCGCATGACAAAACCACTCAAAATATTAAGCTCCCACATGTTCTGATGAATACCTCTTTTAAAACCATTTTACATTACATCTGAATAAACTGTTTTTTTTTATTCTCCCTCTAAACTGAAAAGTCCTTCTTCTTAGAATAATTCTGGCACATAGGAAGTGTTCAAATTGGTAGTTCTAATTAATAAGTAATGTGGGGAGAACTTATTAAAAAAAATCCATCCCATTTAAAATGTAGTTTTCAGAAGTCAAGACTATGGTGTTTGTTACTGTTATTGAAAAAAAAAGATTTAAAAAAATACTTTATTTTCCTTTAAGTTCCTCTTTGTTAAATAGTAACAAAGTATAGCTCTCAGCATATTTTTCAGCGCAAATCTGTAAGTACTATAATTAATTCTTTTTCAATTGTTCTTAATTTACCTTTTAAATTTAAGGTTCACTATAAGCAATACTTTAAATATACTTCTTAAAATGAACTTTTAATTTGTCACTGTTCTCCTCAAACTTTCCAGTGACCCCAGCTTATTAAAAAGAAGATCCAAACTCTTTGCAGTCTACAATCCCTCTCTGATTACACCACCTTCCATATAACATCCTCTTAATAAATATTATTGAGTGAATTTACTTTTGAATATGTTATATTTTCAGCATTCTCAGGAAGGCAATATATGGAATTGCATTGAAACATTCCTCAGATAAAACGATAATTGTTTACATTCTCCATGGAGCTCATTTGCTGCTGGTTTCAGCCACCTATTTAACGTGATGCAGTCATAGATATTTCCTTTATACTATAAAACCATCTCAAAATGAGGATTACAAAATGTATGTTTTGCAAAGTTTCTATGTGCTGTATAATTACTATGGAGAAAGCATATGTTGAGAATTAAAATGTTTTAAGTTTAGACCCTAAATTTACTGCAAAATTATGTGTTTGGTTTCCTAAAAACTGATATAATGAATACTGAAGGCTATGTCAGGTATTTATTTGAAAACAGCTTTGTAGCCTTTGGGAAATTCTTTATTCTATGTAGTCACTTAAGAGTAAAAGGATGAATCTGAAACTACGAGAGGAGTATTACAGACGATTAGAATGAATTTAGTTAAATGGAGGGAAAAAATTAACCTTGAACTTGCTATGGTATACCAGATATACTGAAATTGTAGTCCCTCCTTTGAACATAATGACTTCATTCTACAAGCAGCATTAAGTAGTACTTTTCCATACATATTGTATAAAGGTGTATATTGTTCCTTGGTTAACCACCATCTCTTGTCTTAAAAATAAAATGGATTTTCCATCGTTAAATGTTTAAATGAAGGAATGTGAAATGTCGTCTATTTCTTCATACTTTTTTGAGTAATAATGTCTTTTGTGATTTCTTTTTTCTCTTTTTGTCAGCGCTTAAGATCTTTTATAAAAAGGACCTGTCCGCAGAGTGGGAGTGTAGAAATACACAATTAAAACAAGTCTTTATTACTTTACTGTTTGTTAATTAACTGAACAGCTTCATCAGCAGATCTATCAAGTTTTCTTTCCTGAAGTTTTAAAGACTAAGTAATGTGAGAATGAGTCTCTTGTGCAGTATGTGTGGTATGGAACAATTGGATTCATTTTCATCTCATATTCAATAGCATGGTGTGAAAATCAAGGAGGAGTGAAGGTGTGGGTAATTAAAAGATGCTTTGTTTTCATTTTATATAAAATGCCTTTAATCTGTTTGCAAAAAAAATCCCTTAAAACAAACAAGCAAAAAGCCATACATATACACAAAAGACAAAAGTCATGTGAATTAGAAAGGTATTCAAGTTAGTGCCAAGAGTGAGTATTAACTGAAAATGAATTTACTGCGAATGAGAATCATGCAATAAAATAATTGACTTTAAAACAAAAATCTCATCGTGCCATTCCCTTATTAAACCACTGCAAGTGGTTTACACTAATAAAGACCTAGTAGAGACGTGGGTCCCTGCATGCATCACCAACCTCCTCTGCCAGCACTACCCCACTGTCTTAACTCTAAGCTCAGAGCTGTTCTTTGAGTTCTTTGATATGCCATGCTCCTCTGGGCCTCAGGGACATCCAACATGTTGTTTCTTCTGCTTGGAAAACAATTACTTTTCTCCACTAATCCAATTTTTACTCATATTTCAGAATTCAGAGGGGAGTGTTCTCTGAGAATTCTTCTGGATCACCTGCAGCAGGTGGAGGTGCAGATGGGGGAGATGTCACCACTTAGAAAATATTTAAGAGCATATAGAAGCAATTTTTATTGTACTAGTGTCTGCTGGACTGAGTGTTGCTGCCCTTTAGTGCTCAAGGACCAGGATGCTAAACGATCCACAATGTGAGGTCAGTTTTGCACATTGAAGTATTGTCCCTCTCAAAATGCAAATAGTGTCCCCATTGAGAAATACTGATTGAGAGAATAGGTCAAGTCCTTTATTAAAATTTATATTAGCTCTCTGTAATTTTAAGTAAATAATTTTATTGGTTATTTAATATTAGGCCAAATAAAATTATTGGGCGAGGGGCAGGGGTCTTTATTTCTGATGTGTTCTTCTAAGTAAAGAGAATTAAAGAAGTGTGACATTCTTGACTTCCGATTCAGCATTCAGAATGTTCCTTTACTCATTCTCCCTTATGGAAGACAAAAGGCTCCTTTGATTTGTAAATTTGGAAAATATAACCCAAGGATCCTGTTCAGACTTCCTTGGGAATGGGCTGCCAACCATCCTGCTCCTCCTTAGGGAAACTTCACAGTATTGCTAGGTGTTGGGGGGTAAGTCTGCCTAATTGTGGATTACAATCCACAAACCCATTAACTTTTCTCACGAAACTGCATCTTCTACCAATAATAAAAATGATATTTAGCTTCCATCTGGTACTCTTTCAAACTTTTAACTTGTTAGCGCCCCTTACAAAACGCATCATTTCCTTCTTAGGCCAGACCGCCTTTAAGAAACAAGTCACAGGAAGCAAAATTTTAGAGAGCAAAATAAAAGCAAATATAAACAAAGTAACAGGGCTTCTGGTGTGGCCACGCCTTTGGTTATGGACAAAGTATTTTGATTCGGGTTTTTCATTTGTGCAGTTAGGTTTCAACTTCTGCTGCCTGGACAAAACGCTTTCAAGCCAGACACAGGATCTTGTAAAGGGATGCTTAGGTGTTAGCTAGTGGACAGGCGCAGGTAACCTGGCAAGTAGAACTGAGGCCACAGAGACCTTAGTGAAGGCATAGGCCTGAGAAAGATGAGAGAATCAGACCGAGCATAAGCCTCAGCAGAACTGCTGTGTCTTCATGATATAGATGTCTTCAGGCTTCAAGATGTTAACAAGCAGAGCTTTTCCTGAGCAGGCACTGGTCAGGCAAAGCTACCTCTGTGGGAAAGAGAGTCTGTCCAGTTATGGGTCTCTTAAACAACAGAGGAGGGAACTACGCTTTCTCAAATCTCAAAGGTGGGTAAGCTCTTTATGTGCTGGAGAGCCCTAGGGAGTCTCTAGATTTAAGTTATTAGACAGAGGTCTAGGTAAATAGCATTAGGTCAGCTGCCCAAAATTCCATTCTGAATTCAGGACCAGGAAAGAAAATCTGGAGGAACAGTTGGAAACTACTCAGATCACTACTGGGTGTGGTTCAAAGTGATTTGGTCATTATAACTGGGCCTGCAGTTTTTCCCCATGCTCTAATAGAGTATTCCCCAAAACTTCATGGACATCAAAAATGGAGAAATGGCAAAGTCAGCAGAAGCACAGGACTGTGGAATTGTTCCTTCCCAACCCCGGAGACCCAGACTTCAGAAGCTTCAACAGCAGCTTAAATTCAGAAAGGGAGTCAGTGGCAGCAGCAACTGGGCACAGGACTAAATTGTCAATTCACAGGAAATGGTGACAGCTGTATTACTAGACAAACCTCACCCGGAATGCTGCACCAAGTGCTAGGGACTCAAAGCTGAGAGAAAATGGACATTAAAAGATTTTGGAATGTATCAACTTAGAAAGAAGAGAAAAAAGTAAGATTGGGTGACTGTGTCTATCACTGCCATGAAACTCTCAAGAGCCACTTTCTGAGAGAGGTTATGGTAGACATAGGAGCCTTCCACCATCCGCCTCCCCTAATGTGTTAAATGTACAGTACAAAAATTCATCAATTCCACCTTACTAGAGGTTTCTCCTATTAGTTCAGGTTAACAGTTCTTAATTCTGTAAAATTTACTAGCGTTCTGTTGAGGATAAACCTAAATACTTTTCTCTACTTACTCCACTTCTTAAACTCTTGAAATGCTTCTGTATTCTTTGGCCAAAATTGAGGGAAAGCTTTTTTACTTTGTCCTCATATTTGTTTGAGCTTTTATTATCAGTTTCTTATTGTCTTCTTTCATTCTCTTGCAAAATCTCTAGTATGGTATATTAGAAAGGTGACTGGACATAATTTGGGATAAGGAATTTTTAGCCCTGGTAACAGAGTAGTCTTTAGTATTAATTTATTCGGTGACAAACTAATAGTTATGTATACCAAAATCCATTCTCTTCTTCTTTAGTAATTGCATCCTGTATTTTATTTATGTGCCCAATGGAAAGACTCTATTTTCCGCCTTCGCTACTATTCATTAAACATGGCCTTGTCACTAATTAAGGACCAATGAATATAACCAGAAAAGTGTGTAATTTCAAGGAAAATTCCTTAGATGATATCTGGCATGTGCCCTTCACCTATTTTTTGTTCTTCCTTGTTTTCCCTCCATACTGCTTCTTGAAAAGTAGATGTGATGGTTGGAGATCTAGCAGACACCTTGAAGTATAAAAACAAGGACCACATGCTAGAGATGGGGAAGCAGAGACCTAAAAGGAACCTGGATTCCTGATGAGTCTTCTACTTGAGAGAATGAAAGTTTTTATATACAGTGGTATTAGGGTTCTCCAGAGAAATAGAACCAATAGGATAGACATAGATACAGATATAGATATAGATAGATATCAATACAATGAGATTTATTATAGGAGTTGGTCCACAAGTTTATTTAAGCTGAGAAGTCCCACTATCTGCCGTCTGTCAACTGGACAGCCAAGGAAAGCCAATGTTTTTTTAAAAATGTTTCTTGGCACTTTCTTTTTATATGTTTTGCTTATTATGAATCCTTTGCTATGTTCACGTTCATTATTTTTCTTTTTATAACTTGTTCTTTGTATACTAAGGAAATGAGCTCCTTAAATCTCATGTATTACACATACTTTTCTTACTTTGCAATTTTTTACGTCACCATATTTTTCCTGCAATTAAAATAATTATTTGGTCAAATTTATTAGCTTTTCCCCCCTTCTTCATTGTTTTTAGGTTTTATGTCAACCTTCTTTCCCCACTTATCACAATTTCTTCTAGAATTTATTATTGTTATTCTTTTTTGTAATTAATATTTGGATCACTCTGAAGCTGGTTTTTGTACAATAGCATGTTTAGCTGCCAACTTCATTTTTTAATTTAATTTCTTTTGCCTAGGTGTATAGTCATTTGCCCAAGACCATGTTCCAGCATCCTTATTTCTTTATGAATAGTATTTTATATTTTTCATGTACTAAATCCCTATATATATATATATATATATATATATATGAACATCTGTTTTTTTACTGTAGCTTGAATAATTGGTCTTTCACTCTATAGAGACCAAATGCTTTAGTTACTTGTCATTTTTTAATATTTTAAATCCAGATCAGAGACAATCCCTCGTTAATAATCTCTTTTGGGACATCCCTGGAAATTTTCCCTTGTTTAATTTTTAAACTTTACTCCTATTTCCTTATCTCCCTTAGCCCCTCAAGAAAGTCATGTTATTTTGTTTTAGATAACATTTATTAAATTTAGAAGAACCAACATAGCCAAAATAATGTCTTGTTACCCACAAGCCAGGTATTTTTCATAACTTTTTATGTTCTTTTGTTGGAATTCTTCATATAAGAACGTTTCTCACTAAAATATTTCCAAGCTGTTTTATTTATTTTGTTAATATTGTAAAAGGTATCCTTTCTTCCTTTATATTTTAAATAAAAAACAGTATAAAAGCTACTATTATGTTCTATATGCTCATTTCATGACAAACATTTTAATTTATTTTATTATTATTATTTTTTTTTTTTTTTGCGGTACGTGGGCCTCTCACTTTTGTGGCCTCTCCCGTTGTGGAGCACAGGCTCCGGATGCGCAGGCTCAGCAGCCATGGCTCACGGGCCCAGCCGCTCTGCGGCATGTGGGATCTTCCTCGACTGGGGCACGAACCCGTGTCCCCTACGTCGGCAGGCGGACTCTCAACCACTGCGCCACCAGGAAAGCCCTATTTTATTATTTTTTCAAAAATTGTTTGATTCGTTCTTTTGTGTTTTCCAGGTATAAAATTTTAGAAGAATAATATTTCCAAGTATAAGTGTATTTCTTCTGCTCCCACGTCCACAATTCACGGAATTCAGCACCAGCATGACCTGTCCACACTGAAAGAACTGAGTCATCCATTGAGGAAACAAAAGAAAATATAGAAACAAATGAAATGAGCAGGATGCACGATTTCCCAGTTGCAGAAAATAAATCAACAGGAGGCTGGCCAAGAAGGAGCAATTAGGATGAGAGAGAAAGGAGAGGAAACTCATTAGTACTTGGAATTGGATGGAACACTTCTTGGTTTTTTCCACCTTTTCAGTCTCCTCACCTAGAAGAGATGAAGTGTGTTATCTAGATGGCAAAATTGGAAACTATAAATTGGACAGACTAGACTCAGCTCTTCTCGATTCTTGGGAATGAACATACAACAGGCAGCAGAACTTCCTCTCTGTTCTTCCCATTCCATGACCTCAACCTCTGGGTCTAGCATTACCTGTTTCTGAGGAGGTAAGTCTCCTTATTCCTGGGTTGGGAGACCAGATTTGCTCTCAAACTAAGATATCTTCCAATGGAAACTTTACAAAACTATTGATGACATTTTGGCCTCCATTTTTGAATCCTTTGTCTTATATACCAATTTAGTTAGAATCCAGGCAGGAAAGAAGTATAATTTGATTGGGCTTCTCAGAGACCTGCACAAGAACTTAAGGTCCCTGAGGGCAGAGATCCTATCTTTTTAGTATTCTCTCTCTAGTGTACAGTGGTTAAGAGTGAGAATTCTGGACTCAGACTAAATTGGTTTCACAATCTGGCTACACTATTTACAAGCTCTATTATGTGTGATAAACATCTTCAATAAAACTCATTTTCACTGTGAGAAAGTAATAATAATGGTACCTACTTAAAAGTGTGCCTGCAAGAATTAACCTGGATAAGCTATGATAAAGTTTAGACAATGAGCATTACATGCTAAGCACTCAATAAAAGTTGGCGATTGTTATTATGACACATAGGGGGTAAAAAATAAATATGACCTTAAATGAATGTAATCTATCAAAAACAAAAATGGACTAGTTAGGAAACTTGAACACTGGAATCCAGATTTGTGCAAGTACAAACATAATCTTCCAAAAAAGAAATTTCTCTAACAGAAAAGAGAAGACTTTTGTGAAAATCAGGCCACACAAGTTGTTCATGCATTATGTAAATACACTAACAAACAATCTGAATTTATCCTAGAAATTCTAGGAGAGTTGATTATTAGGAAATCTATAAATATAAAGTACTTAAGAATGTGTTTTAACTAGATTATATAAATTGAACAAGGTATTTTATATATGTGTATGTATATATATATATATGCTATCTATCCATCCATATCTTCTCTTGGGTACCCTCTGACCCATCTGTGAGGTTGACCAGATTCCCAGAGGAGCTCCAGAATATCTGCCTATGGGGTTATCCCAGGGCCCCATGCCTGGGCATCAGATCCATGTGAGTGGACTGGCAAGTATACCACTCCTGCTGACTGGCATGATGTGAATCAAGCAAGACTGGACTGTCAGAATTGTACAGACACATTGATTTTGTGTGACTCTCACTTGCATGGGATACAGGACAAATTCAAAGCTTTTGGCTACCCATAGTTCAGCACCGGTCCTTGGGTTTGAGCATTGAGCAGGCATTGGCTCTTGTACATCTGTGTTATGAGCATGGTGCTGTCTCCAGTCTACAGCACCCAAGAGTGGTAAGGATGGCAATAGTCATTCTTTGCCCTGTGAACCAGTCATCACTTGTATCTAGGGTGGTCACTCACCCATTCTGAAAATGTCTGTCAGCCACCTGTCTGTCAGCCCTTCTCGGGTGGCTACTCCTATCTCTTCCTGGGATTTTGAGACAATTGCTCTACAATGTCATCAGGTCCTTCTTACATATTTCCTCTTTTGCTTCTAATTGATGTAATGTTGTGCTCTCCTTGGTTGGTCTTAAGCTGTGCCAAGGCAGGGCAGTCATTCCTTGCATGAATATGATGGCTCATCCCACTCCTTCCATGGCCCCTCTTATTGGTGGCAATGAGTAGATGACAGGAATGTAATCCACATGGAAAGAAATCACATTCTAGAAATGCAGTGATAACATTCTAAACTTCTCAAGAGAGGACATGTTTGGAAGATGTGTTGTTCTATATGCTATAAATATCCTAAAGGTAAATTGAGCATGACCAGAAATATAATTATCATTTACTTTTACCTGCACACTTTGGGTAAGACTTACATTTGTGGTCATCATCAATAAAGCACAGTCACAACTTTTGAGAATCTAGTGTTTATGGTTGGCAGGATATATGCTGCTGCATCATAAGTAATGATGTAACCAGAATTAATTAAATGGTATTAGGGAACTGTAGAGCCAAGAAGATCAATATTATTTGAATACAAACAGATTCTGGAGAACCACTGCTTTGTGATTAACAACAGGTACTACCTCTTTCTTGGAAAAGCATATGAGAAATTAGTTAAAAATTATGCACTTGGCGATAAAGAACAGGAAGCGATGATTCTTGGACATGAACAAGAATAGACTGTGCCTTTTTAACTGTATCAAGAATCTTCACAAGCTCTGATTGGACAATAACTGTGTAATTTCCTCTTCTCTACCTATTATTCTAAATCATCATTGACAAATCACTATGCCCTGCATGGATCCATGAATTTTGTAATGCACTTTGGAGTTCTGCAAAAGTATATTTGCTTGGGGTTCCACACACCATAGGAGTGGCCTTGAATGACAATATACCAGGAAGTCAAGTAAAAAGATATGATATAACTATTTCAAATAATATGAAAAGATATTCTAAAAAATTTAACATATTTGTTAAAAACATAGTAAAGATTAAATTTAGATTATTTCCTTAACAAAACGTGTTAAACAAACATTTTTCCATCTCAGAGCTATCACCATAAGTATTGACAAAAACTTTGGGATTAGACAATCTGCATTTGAGTCCAGTTTCTATCACTTACTGGCTTTTGGTTCCTGTAAATACTTACTATTAAAGTCTGAGTTTTTTTATCAGTAAAATTAAGTAGGGCAATCTTATCTATGTCATAGGATTGTTGTGACAGTTAAGTAAAATATTGCTTGCAATATACTTAGCAAAATGCCTGGAACATAGCAAGAAGGGGATGGTGGGGTAGTCCAAGAGAGAGGGGATATATCTATATATCTATCTATCTATATATATATACATATAGCTGATTCACTTCACTGTACAGCAGAAACTAACACAACATTGTAAAGCAATTATACTCCAATAAAAAGAAAAAAACACCATCACCCAAGCTGAGAAACAACTTTACAAACAGTGGATAAGGAAACAATTCATAAGGAAAACCACATGATGTCGGTGTGTCAAATTCTGAGTAGGCTGAGAGATGCATAGGCTTGAATGGGAAAACTAAATATTGTAAAGATAGACCTCTCTCCTATTCATTTTATATGTTTATGGAATTCTATTTAAATACCAAATTCTTTTAATTTAATATAATTACCCGATTTTCATATGAAATAGTATATAGGCTATAAAATCTTAATGGATTTTGAAAAATGCAATGATTAAGGGCTTGGTCTATCAAATATGTAATTATATTATGCTCTAATAATTAAAACTGGGAAGTGTTCACATAAGAATCGACTGAGAGATAATAAAACT